>NC_142932.1:110779693-110809693 GCF_046866305.1 Octopus bimaculoides | reverse complement strand
AGATGGTATTTATGAGATTATATTCTGACATAACATCTGAGAGGAGGTTGTTAGGAGTATGATGTCTTGAGATATACCTTGACGAAATGTTGTTGGTTTATTTCAGGAAATATCTCAGCGAACAAGTTTTTAATGTATGAAGTGAGGCTGAACTGTCAAAGTACCGTTGCAAGACATTGTAGAGGCCCTCATTTTGGAAAGATTTGCAAGTTGGAAAAAAAAAGCTCTGATGTAATGTTCTAGAATAAAACGAAAAGAAGAAATGGATATCAATCTTTATAGCGTTCAGTTCTGATTTATGGCCATTCAAGATAATCTGGACATTTTAGTCCTATTTAAGAAATCATCAAGTGTTATTTAGATACTTCTAAGTTTAAGGCGGCGAGCTGGCAGAATTGTTATCACGCTGGACGAAATGCTTAGCGGTATTTCACCCGTCGCTAGGTTCCGAGTTCAAATTCCGCCGAGGTCGACTTTGCCTTTCGTTCTTTCGGAGTCGATGAAATAAGTGCTAGTGAAAGACTGGGGTCGATGTGATCGACTAGTCCCCCTCTCCGCAAATTTCAGGTCTTGTGCCTTTAGTATAAAGGATTATTACAACCCAGTTTAAGGCGGCGAGCTGGTAGAATCATTAGCATACCGGGTGAAATGCTTAGCGGTATTTCGTCTATCTTTACGTTCTGAGTTCAAATTCCGCCGAGGTCGACTTTGCCTTTAATCCCTTTGGGGTTTATAAAATAAGTATCGGTCAAGCACTGGGAACTATCCCACTCTCCCGAAATTGCTGGCTTTGAGTCAACATTTGAAACCATTATTACTTCTAAGTTGAATTTTCTAGCGGTTATGTAAATCGATAACGTAGATGAAATCTATTTAATTTTTAATTAAAAGTCACTTTCTTTGTGGTCAGTAGTCACGTATATCTTCTTGGACTATACCTGCATAGTAACATTATTTTATGAAATGTAAAGATTTTGAGAGAAAAACCATCAGAAGTCCATGTATTTATTTATCTCATTTACCTTCGCTGGACAAATGGAGGAAACTACATTGAAGCACAGCTTTCTCAAAGATCATAAATATTTCTTTTTGTTGGTTCAGCTGCTTATTTACTAATAATGGTACAACTATTTCGTAGTTAATCTGATTTATTATTATTCACAAAGATTCCATCAGCTATTATTTATATCGTTTGTCAGAAATTCTCTTCTAACGAGTTCGAGGTAATTCCAATTTCTACATTTTATTTCACTGAATCATTCTTGAAAGATTAACAATCAACTTTTCATATTTTATTGACGCTTATTGCAATCTCTTCATTGTTCTTAGCATCCTGCATATTTGTGGAATGCATTATCTTCAATTTCAGAGTCACTGACTTGTACGCTGCAGTGGCAACAGACGTCTGTAAACAAGCTGCATACGAATTCAGTTGCACTGTAAGCTCCACTGTAATAATATTTGGTAAATGTCTTGAATTTATATCAGAACATATTTTGATATCTCTATTTTTCAGTTATCAGTAGAGGGCGTCGACCGGAGGTGGTATTTGCATTTCTTTATTAAAAAAAAAAATTTTCTTAGTCACATGCTATAAATTATTGGCGTTGCACAATTCTCTCCTCGTATATCTGTTGTTCGCCCACTTCCTTTCTCTTCTATCTCTATAAAAAGGTCGATCGACACAGGTTTAATGGGGAGGATGTAATTTCTCTAGCTTTGTGTTAATAACCTTTAAGGATATTTCGGTCGAGTTCAAAATATATGTTAAACTACTATCTGGTAGTTGGATTTAATTCCTAAAGCAAATGGAGTCGATTTGTGTAAGTCGTGATAGTGTTTCGTGGGAAATCAACTTTCACTGTTTATATTACGGGTTAGTTATACATTAACAATCTTTCTTAGACAAATTAAAACGCTGTAACCCTTAATATATTTTTTCATAATTAACGGAGTTGACTGAAAGAAGAAGCAAAGAAAAAAAACGAAGTTGCCAAGCAATTTTTTATCTTTTATATCTCAAATATTTGCTTACATACGAATTACAATTTCTTGCTTGTTCGATCAGAGAATAATACTAGATAACAAATTGAAATTAATACAATTTAATACAACTTATGATGATAATGCAGTTTAGGATAATTAATAGAACGGTTCCGTTAATAATTAGCTTTGAATTGAATTCATAGTTTCAGTGGTCAACAGTGAGTCCTGTGCGTGGTATTGGCATGTCCTGGTCATCAAAAAAGTTTCTTGGCAACCATTAGACATACAGTAATCCCTCGCCATATCGTGGTTCACCTGTCGTGGTTTATTATTTAAGCTTATGTCGATTCCTCCCTGGTGATGTTTTGCGTTTATGATAAAACTAGCAGATGTGCCCGGCATTACCGGGATGTTAGCAGCATAGTTAGAATTGATCTATGTATACAGTTATAATACGTAAAGATTTCTGAAAATAAAAGAAAAGGAAAGGTTTTTTTTTTGCTAAAGTAAAACGTTAAACTTATTGCACACATTGTATGGCAACATGTCTAGAATTTGACCATGAAATGAGAGCAAAGGTACTAATGTAATAAAGTAAGCGCACAAAAAACAAACAGAAAATTCACGGTGTAATCAAAATCATTTCGGTTGTAGGTCCTTGTTAAAGCAGTCTTGTTCACCACGCAAAACAAAACATAAATACAGAAAATTAGATACTTGCGTTATGCTTATGCCGAATCCTGCAGTGTGCAGCATTAATAAAAAAAAAGACCGGGAGTTCAGTTTACAGAATCTCGTGGTAGACAATATTCTTAGTTGCACCTCGAGGAACGAATGCGAACAGATTGTCTTTCCTCCCAACTCTGGAGCAGGCAACGCACAACTGCCCGTGTGAGAAACACGGCTGTTCCAGGTGAATTCCCGCTACGGACAAAGTATGACCTTGCGATTTATTGATCGACATTCCAAAACTGATGCGAATAGGGAACGGGAGCCTTCTGAATGAGAAGGGGGTACCTGATGTGGACGGAGTAAGTGGAATCCGTGGAATGAAGACGTCCTCTCCTTTACCACATCCAGAGAGAATTGTTGCCCCAATGACATGCACCATCATCTTTTTTTACCACCAGGCGTATTCCATTACAGTCTGGGTGGTTCTAAGTTTTGCAGTAGCATAACTGGATGGCCCACTTTGAGACTTCTTTGGCGAGGAGGTAATCCAGGGAGTTCTAAAGAATTTAGGAATTCAGTGGTATAATGGACAACTTCTTCAGGACTTTGAATTGTGTCCATACTTATAAGTGTGAACGCGCTCAAGAAGACACTGCAAAAGGTGCTCATTGATTCTATTTGCAGTGCTATTCCTAGGAGCAAGTATTGCTCTTTCACATAACCAATCATGGTTTTTGTAGTCTTCCTGCAGATTAGGAAACACTGCCGTTGTCAGGTCACCAGCAGTGTTGACAATGTTGCAAACCCGATCGACTTCCATTCCTCCATTGGAATCCAGAGGCACCTCGCCATCCCCAGTTTTCAGAATGCCCGAAGAAAATGAAGCAGACATATGGTCTCCATACAGTTGAGCCCGCATGTTGGTATGAAGTTTCAGAATTTTGACATGTCACCATAATGGTGAAGAATTTAGGCACACTCGCGTTACATCTGTCCTTTCCTTTAGGAATAACAGGAAGAGTTTGTTTGAAATCACCGGATAATAAGAAAGTTACACCTCCCATTGGATCCTCACAGTCTCTTATATCTTGTAAGGTCTTCTTAGGTGCTTCCATAGCTCCTTTGTGCGCCGCAGTACATTCGTCCCATACAATTAGCTGGCACCTTTTAAGCACTTTTGCCTTTGCAGAGCTTTTGCTGATATTGCACGTAGGTGTTTCAGATGTTGTCAAATCCAGAAGAAGCTTGAAGGTAGAGTGTGGTGTCCTGCCACCGGGTAGGAGAGTTACCGCAATCCCAGATGAGGCCACTGCAAACGCGATCCCCTTGTGCTGCATTACTTTAGCACGAAGAAGTTTCTTCACGAATGTTTTCCCTGTCCCTCCAGGTGTGTCCAGGAAGAAGATGCCACATTGTCGGGGGTGAATGTTGTCAACGATGGTGTTATAAGGCTTGTTGCTGGTCTGGAAGTAATTTCGGTTTCAACAGCGTAGCTAGTAAGAGCATCAGCGTCGTAGGATATTTCCTTTATGATATCTTTGGGAAGGACATTGGACTCTGTGCGGGCGACTTACGGTAGACCATACGTTGGTAGTGTATTTCCAGCCGTTGAAATAACCTTGTCTTCAATGTCAATGAAGACTGTATTGCAGAATTCATCACTGAAGTCTACTTCCATGTTAGGAAAAGGGCAGTTGGACTTGATATTTAAATCCTCAGACATGTCATCCCGATATTTGAGCCACAAAGCGGCGGGATAACAAAGTTCAAATGTAGGCAACAATACAGCAAAAAGTGTGCTCATACTCCTTGGTGATTGCGAGGTGGCGCAACCTTGCAGTAATCTATGTTTATTGCAGGCTTCCCTATATGTAGCCGAAACATGCCCGTCAACAGTTTTTAGGTCAACGAAACTCGTTGGTCCTCTGACCTGATGCAAAAGGAGACGGAGGTAGAAACACTCTTGCTGGCTTGGGTGCACTGTGTACACTCGACCTAGACAACTGTCAAATCTTATGCCTGGCTGTTCACCAACAGGTTAACCTGGCTTTCTTCGTGTCCATTTCTTTATTTGTTTGTTCCATGTGTAGTAGGATGGTTCCGAATGAAATTGAGTTTCGCTTTCCTACTTGTTCATGATAGTTACCAATAAAGTAAAGTTGAAGAAACTGAGGTTCCTCATCCGTAGAAGGTTGGAGTGGTCCAATCCTATGGTAAACCTGTCCCTGTACTTTAAAAGTAGGCATAAAAACCACCATCACTGACAATGTTTGCCCCGAAAGATGTCATTTGGAACGCACAATTGTACTTTCTGATGTTGTTGAGGTAATGTTTTGAATCTGATAATAAACCTAATATAAGAAGCTTCAACAGTTGAGGTGGATTCTCGAGGATGGGTAATTTAACCTTTCCATTAGAGCAACACATTCCAGGATTTTCTTCTGACCACTTTTTGGCGGAGCAGTGTTGGCGAATGACGGACATACTACCAATTAGTATGTCAGGTAGAACAGTATAGTTACAATTTGGATCATAGTTGAACGCCTTATACGACTATCGTGAAGAACATACCTTTGAAATAACCTGCCTAGTAGCTCTACGAATTACATTACTCTCAAGCCAGTCATCTCGATCAGTTGGTGTTTCTGCAGCTTTAGCAGCAGCAGTATTTCTGTTCCGACGTACTCTGCGTTGTCCGTCAGTCTCTGTTGCTCGAGCAGCAGCAGCAGCAGCAGCAGTAGTAGTCGCTGCAGCATTTCTCTTTCGATGTATCAAACGTTGTTCATTGGTAGCTATTGTTCTTGCAATAGCTCTTCTGAAAGCATTTTGGGTTAACCTACTATTAGTTTCGTCTGGCGTTTCATTAGCTCGCCTTTTTTTTTTTTCCAATTTCAAAATTCGCGCAGTGTTGCACCCGATTGAAAATCGAGATCGTCTAGGCATGGTTATTGGATATCTTTGAATCGATAAAAAAAAACAAAAAAAAAAAAACATACACAATTGGTGACAAATAGATTTTTACGCCTTATGTATTCCAGCATTACATAAGAACCGAACATGGCTAATGGAGCATGTAGTATATTGGGTTGTTTAAGTATATTCTTTTAACAATAATTACGAAGGATGTTAAAGGTAAAAGGATATGCAGTGAAATGATGGTTTAAATGAGAGGCAAGCTTGTCTATAAATACTATTTATAGGCCCCAAAAAGTTTATAATGACTTCCCAAATAATGTTTTGGCAAAAAACTGAAATGAAAGGTAAAATAGGATAAGATGTGTAGGTTTGGGCTATTTAAGTATGGTTGTAAGCCTGGCTACTGATGCCGGAATTTATTGGTAGAAGTTAAAGGCCGATTAAAAAAATAGAATGCAATATCAAATGCTTACTAAGAAGGTGCGATTTCTGCAACTGAGCTTCTGGTTTTGTTGACTCGTATTGCGTGTATACGTTCAGGAACTGATAAGTATTGATTTTCTTAACACAACTTGCATGTGAAAAAAATCGATAGTGCATGCGAATTTGATTAAACGTTGAAAAATGCACGTGTGATTTAACTGCAGTGATAAAACTCTGTATCCAGTTAAATAAGATGAAATTTCGCGAGCTGTCTTTAAAGTAGCATTATTAATTATGTTTAACACCGTGTAGTTTGTTATGGATTGTTTAAAAAACGATGCGTCTTTAGCAAAAACAGGATTTTTAACTAAAAGCGTGAAAATATTGAAATAATTAGGAATGTTTCATTAATTAGGAATCTGGTGCAAACTGACTGTAACCGTCAGAAAGTGTAAGCCAAAAACCAGTTTAAACCACTTATTTAGGGCGTTTTGAATTAAACGTGTTCATACAAATTTTTAAGAAATTCTGTTAGGACTTGAAGTTTCGGCTAAAAATTAGTTTTCAACCGATTTAGTCGCGGATATTCCCCATTTAAAGCGGAGGACCCTGAAAAATGTTTTGCTTCAAACAATTTTTGTTTCAAAATTGATGTTGATGTGCAATCTGGAGCAAATGGGTAGCAAAAAGGCAGAAGTGGATCTTTCTGATTTGGCGGGCGCCACTTGTTTTCTTAAAGAAACACTTTCAAACTTGGGACAAAATGACCAGCCTACCTTCCGGATCAGAAAAAAAAAAAAAAAAAAAAAAAAAAAAAAAAAAATCAACCTTTTCTCCAAAACTCGGTTTCTTTTTAATAGGACCAATACCCGTCCCCACCTGTCGCTCGACACGGAGAAGCGCATTTCTCGTACCCGTTCAGGAGAGGGAGCAGATCACTTGGTCTTTTTAACCGGGCTTCTGTAGCAACAGTTACATCCAAATCCCGTGACCTGATGTCATTTAGGAAGCGCCCTTTCTTCCAGCTCGACATCAGGCCACATACATTTAAACAACCGATACGAATAGCCATAATGTCTTACCTTAATTATTCTGCGGTATCTGGTGGAGGGGGAGTCTCATCCTCTTCTGTTTTTTTCGCTCGCGGGATCGGAGTCGGTAAGTCATTAAAAATAGAAGAATGAAGGGCCTTCCTCCTCATTGTTCCCACAGTCTTCCTGAATTTATTTTTCAGGATTGTGTGGCTTTTTAGATCTATATCATAAATCTCATAGTTTTTGTAATTGTCCGAGTGTTCATCCACCCGTTTAGCTGTTTTATTCATTTTTAGTTCTCTCATTAATTCTGTATCCTCTGTGTTGAAGGCTGCTAATCAACTCTCTTCTTTCTCTCTTTTTGCTGTCTTCTTCGGCCTCTTGTCTGACGGACCAGCTTTGGCTGGCACAATTGGATGTATTTTCCTTTTGTTCCCTGCTAGGTTCTCTTTCTTCTCCTGCCCTTCTTACTCCTCCTCCTCTTCTTCCTTACATTCGGTGCGGATGTCCCCAAAAATTCCGCACTGGAAACAACTTGGCTTTCTTCCCTCTACAAATAATACTATGAGGGGCTCATCCGCTATCTCGATTTTCTCTGGAATTTCTTCCGGTGATTTCGGCTCCACCTGCACGATCATATTTATTGTCTGGCCGTACCCGTTCATTTTGTCGGTAACCGACGCCTGGAGGAGCGTGATTTTCTCCTTCAGGTTCATAATATTTTCCCACAAGTAATGTTCCTATCAAATTTGAAGAAAATCAATTCCAGCGAACAGAAGTTATTAATGGTTTAATTTGTAAGTTCAAAAAAAAAAAAAAAAAAAAAAAAAAAATCAATTTTTTCACTGCTTTTCGCAGTTTCAGTGCAACACGGCTGCCCTCGAGAAATATCAAACTACTTTGCATAATTCCCGTTGCATGACAAATTTTTTGCAATAAATTCGGTTGCAGCGTTCAGAAGTTAAGAGTTCAATTTTCGAGTTTTAAGGAAAAATCGATGTGTTTCAGTTTTCCGAGATTTCCGTGCAACGCAGCTGTGTTTTGAAAAAGTCTAACCACCCTGCATAAACTTCGCAGCATGACAAATTTTGTGCAAAAGGTTTGAAGAAAATCGGTTACTCCTGTAAAAAGTTTTCCTACGTGCAACTTTTGCTTTCCTTTTTGCAAAAAAGTCGAATTTGTCGATTTTATCGCAAGTTTTTCAAAATTTTAAAGCTTAGAACCCTGTACTTTAAAAGCAGGCATAAGAACCACCATCAATGACAATGTTTGCTCCGAAAGATGTCATTTGGGACGCGCAATTGTACTTTCTGATGTTGTTGAGGTAATGTTTTGAATCTGATAATGAACCTAATATAAGAAGCTTCAACAGTTGAAGTGAAAATGGTGAAAAATCTAATGGTGAAGATTTCATTAAAATCGGTTGGGTGGATCTCGAGTTTTAACGACATTACAAACACACAGACAGACACACATTCTGTGTCTTATATATATATATATATATATATATATATATATATATATGCGAGTAAAATAAATACAAAAAAGGTGGGTTTTTTTGTATGATTGTGTATAGAGGAATATATTATTTTGCTTAAAAGAGTTCCAACACTGTCTGTTTTTTATGTTTTATTTATATTCCTGCAGAACTAATGTGGGGTATAGAATATGGAATATACAATATATAATATAATATACAATATACAATATAAAATAAAATAAAATAAAAATGGATGGCACCATGAAAGAAAGTATTGAATGTAGATGAAATATTGAGTGTTCAATATAAAGGATCAAATATATAAATATATAAATATAAATATATATATATATATATAAAGGCGACTCGAGTTTCAGGGCTATTTTCCTTCGTCATGGCCGGTATGACAGACTTTAACAGACTATATATATATATATATATATATATATATATAGATAAATTATAAAAATGATATAAAAAAAATGTACAGTACAGTACTGTTTCTACTTCACAGATTTTCACCTATCGCGTGAGGTTTAGGAACGTAAGATAGTCGATGGATTACAGTATAACTATTTTGAAGTAGGGCACATGCTCTCTAATTTTCATAAGCATTGATTTAATATGAACTTCTAAAGCATATAATTTCTGTAGTAACTTCGATCGCTTTTCAGAAATGTATGACGATTTAAGCGGAGAGTAAGGAGAATGTCACACACATATAACAGTGTTCCACGCAATTTCCATCTACCAAATTCACACACAAGATATTGGTCGACCCGGAGCTATATTAGAAGATACTCGTTCAAAATGCATCGCAGTGGGATTGAACCCAAGACCATGTGATTCTTTACTCATTTTAATCCAGGTTAACCCTGTCGAAATTTTGAAGATATTTATATAAATAGGGATAACACACATACGGAAGCGTCCAGTTGTCCTTTATTGCAGTAAATAAACCAAAAGCAACTGTTCTCAAACGAGGACAGTGGGTTAATCGCACATAATTTATTATGCCATAGTATGTGTCAATGTTGTGACTGCTTTTATTTCCTCCTTAATTCCTTTGCTTCAAAGAAGACATTTCTCTAATGATTTTTTAACGTATAGCAGTATTACTTTGTATACGTTAGGATAATGCGAAGTAATCTTTCTTTCAAAATATAAACATTTTTGCATTTCAGTTTTTCAGAACCAGCCAGTATTGTTCCAGCTAAAAAATATACAAACTACAACCACCAAATATTCCACAAAATAAATTTATCAATATATATATATATATATAAACTATAGAAGAGGGGACCGCGAAAGGTAGGGTACGTATATAATGGTTTTGGATGCCTGTTGATGGAACCTTCCGCGGGACTGTTCTGGTAGATCTCAAGCTTCGGATATTTTTTAAAACGGGGGCCACATTTTTCATTAACGAAACACTTTGAAACTTAGAACACTGGTAGAATGTGTCATATAAAACATCTTTTTCTCTTAGTCTTCTTAAAAAAAAAAAGAAATCCCTAAGTTATTCCATGTTAAAGTTGTATTTCTGTAATTTCAACCAATCACTGACGTCCATTCAGCCGATATACATTAAGTGCCGACTACATAAACAAACGATTCTGAAACAATTCTATCGGTGATAGGGTTAGGGTAAAACAGCAAATTTAAAAAGAAAAAAGCAAATAAAACGAAGAAAAAAAAAAGAAAATGAAAAAAGCAAATAAAACGAAACTATGGCTTAATCAGCCAAAGGAGTAAATATAAACAACTGAATACTTGTCAGTGGTTGAAATTATCGAAATAAGACAATTTTTTACATGAAATAAATTCGAATACAAAAATATTTTTCTGTTCTATAACACAAAATAGATAAGTATACGAAGTTTGAAAGTCTTTCGGTCCCAAAAACACTACGTAAAACATTAATGAAAAATGTGGCCCCCGTTTTAAAAAAGATCCCAAGCTTCTTATGTATTGAAAGACTGATCATTTTATATGCCTTATGTCTTAATTTTTGAGTAATTATTACTATTAATACTAATGCATTGATGAAATAAACTAATTTAGTAATATGTCGTTGTTTTAATAACACGCAATATATTTAAAGCATCAAATTGGTTATTTGTTTTTATCAGAATAACCGATCATTAATTTATTAGAAGTGATAAAGCAACTGAATTTTGATATCAACTTCTTACATATAACCAAGTATAGATTTAACTTCTAAGGCATCTATAGGTAAGGTGCAACTGGGGTCCTTAATTTTATTGCACGAGTAGATACATTAGTAAATAAAGGGGTTATTTCCAAAACTAGGGCAAAAACAGATGGCATATTTTGAATCAGCGCCCCAAATATAGGTTTAGCTTTCAAGGCAGTTGAATATTTTTTTCGTTTTTCGGACTGTACGAATATATATTCGCGCTTCATCCATAAATAGAAATTACACCCACAAATATGAATATATTCACATCGATCTATTCTTATGATGCGTCGAAAAGAAATAGATTGGAGTATTGGTTAGGTCAAATGATATTTAGTTTAAACTGGTAAAGCAGAAAAGAAAAAGAAATACCGTCTAGCTTTCCATGGTGATTAAGCTCGGAACTCAATTTTGATTATGCGTCTGCTCTGTAACCAATAACCATTGATCTTACTCCTCGTTAGTTTTGTCTGGTTAGATTGGCGTTAACATTCCAATGACAACAACAGAGACTATATAATTTTTTACGTTCCCTCTCAGTTCACTTCTTAAGTGTGTTCCAGGATAAGTTCTCGTTGGCATTCGTGCCAAAATAAGAAAGGAAAAAAAATTTGAAGGAAAATTTTTAGTACATATTTTCCCCATATTAGATGTTTATTCTCGATTCTGTGAAGCAGAAGGGAGAAGAGAAAACAGGGTTTCCTTCCACCGTAACAGGTGCATCGTTTTTTTTTTTTATTTAAAAATAAATATTTACCTAATTTGCTTTTGTTTTTATTACTTTTTATAGTTTTCTGGCAGGCACTTTAAGTAGGACTGAGTGTTCTAAGCGAACTGAGATAGGCACTCGGTTTCGATTCCGTTATGGAACGGATTCATTATATATTTGTCAAGATCAGTTCACTTTTGCTGTTGATGATAATATCAGGTTTTCCCCTTCAAGTCTTAAGGCTTTACGTCTATGTAATTTTGTTTAATTTCTAAATTTGCCTGCTGTATTTTGTGACATGCTAATTATCTTAATATCGGATAAATTCTTTAAACTAGAAAAGCACTCGGAGAGCAGCTCATTTCCACGCATATACACGCATGCTGAAAATATCATAATTTCCCAAACCAACGCTGGCAAAAACATAACCTCTTTGGCGGGGTTAAAAAAAAAAAATAACACAGCCATATGATTTAAAAATAAACCCTTTAAAAAACAGGAATCATCGCCAACCGCCAATGAAAACGGAGGTAAAAAAAAAGGGAGAAAATATACTAAGCTACCTGCTTCAGGAAAAATTAAAACCCATCCATTTTACTATATTTTAAATAGATAGCTACATCCTCTAAAAGATGCAACACTTCTAAGATTCGATTTGGTTCAAAATTTAAAATAAAAATACGCCAAAACTGTCCTCGAAGTCATACTTTGGTTTAGTCTCCACAACTGGAAAAGTTATTTTAGCCATTTAGTAATCAATTTGCGAAACAATGCTTTATCTTTTATTACAGACATTTAAGTTGTAGGATAATTTTTATGAATGTACAGCAAACTGGATAAGTAAGAGTCCAGTTTAATTAATTTCCAATAAATGAGCAACGATGAAAAAAACAACAACTTTACAGTATTAGTTATATTGCTTCTGACAATCTTTCAACTTTACTGAGCCGACAAACTACCAATTAAACTACCACTCAAGTATTGGGGTAAATTCAATTGATTACACCCTCACCTGGATAATTATGTTGAGATAGGTTCTTAACCGGCAAATTATTAGTTTGTCCTAATGTCTCTAAACTTTGCTTCTTTCTCTTAATAGTGTACGGGTGGTAAGCTACTTCCGGCTCGTCGTACTGCTTTGAATTGCTTCTGCCTAGTTTAGTGAGTTGTTTCTGTCCTTTTTGTTGCTGTTTGGTGTGAATTTTGTCAAGTTTCAACTGTTGTTCCTGTTGAATTGCGCCCTGCGGGGCAAAAATTTTCCTTTTTGCTGCTCTCCTTTAGAGAGATAGCAAACTACCATCGTGTAAAACGAAAACTTTTTCAATATGGATAATGAAATGACCTTTCTACTGTGTGATGAGGACTTTCCTCTTTTACAAGAAGAAATTTGTTTCAATAATACACAAGTATTTCAAGTAGACCCAGAAGTAACCAAGGAAGAGAAAAAGGCCAGCAGTTTTTCTTCCGCCGTAGGCGGACAATTTGAAGCAATGGAGGTGATACCCGAACAGTGGTACAAGTACAGAAACCTAATAAGGAAAACAGACGACATAACAAGGTTAATACCGCCAAAGGAAACTATCCAAGAGTTGGCGGTAAGAACCGTTATCTACAAGGTGTACAATTGCAAGGAAAGGCGCATCATGATGATGAAAACGGATGCAATTGAAAAGTGTCTTGCCCCTGTGTGGGAAAAAATAAAATATGTCGGTAGAGGGCCTCGAAATGCTACAGTAGAGGCCCAATTCGAATCCGCAGAAATTGCGAAAGTAGTATCAACACAAACGTTGAAAACCGAAGAGGTAATGCTCTTACCCACATACCTGGGCCGGAGAACTGCGAAAATCACAATAGAAGACATTCCACCCGGGTATGACGTAAACTGGTTGGTAGAAGCTTTAATTTACGACGTGGAGGATCAAGTGGAAGTACTCACAATGAGAAGAAGGAACGCACTCAATTGGAAGGGGCAGGCGCTAGAGCTTATAGTTCTAGCGTCAAACGATACCCTCGAGACCAGACCAGACAGGATATTTATAGGGGAAGGTCTCAGTGCAAGAGTGTCGGTGGAGGGACGGAGGCCCAGATGTTTTAAATGTGGAGAAAAGGGCCACGTGCGCTCCGAATGTGTTAAAATAAAAAAACCTAACCAAAAAAAAGAAGTCCCTCCCCAAAGGGAGAAAGAAATACCGGAGAAAACTGAACTTAAAAAAGATGACAAACAAGGAAAAACGAAAACACCGGAAGTCGTAATAGAAAAAGGAAAAAGTAAGGAAGAAGCGGAGTTTGAAGTTGCCAAAAACAAAAGGAAAAAACCCATTGGCCCAGACTCCCCTCCCCCTACAAGAAAAAAAGAAAAAACGCAAAACATACAAGAAATAATACCCTCGTTCACTCCCAAATTGAAACCCGCTCCTAAACCCCCGCAAGAAAGAATTGTTTCGTACACCATCAAAAACGAAGTATTACACGAACTAATAACAAAAAAAAACTATACGATAATGGGACCGATTGAAGGTAAACCGCCGCACATACGGTTGGCGAGGATAAGTGCCGAACACTACGAACAATTCAAACGGAGATATGCTGACGATATTTTTGATGTGAGTCAGCATGTCGTGAAAGAAAAAATTATTTTAAAACCAACGGCTACACCAGTCATAGAAGATACCGGAGGAGGGGACGATGCAAGTCGTGAAACCCCTCCTGCAAAGGTAATGTAAACATTTTTTTTTCATGGAAGTTAAGATAGGGTGTATAAATGTTCGTGGCCTGGGGTCCAAATGGAAGCAGACATGCCTCCTAGACGACCTCAGGTCGCGAAAGATAGATATATGTGTGGTGACTGAGTCCAAGCTGAACGGCCCACAGGCGTTCTCACCTCTTCTGAATGATTACGAGAAATTTATTTCTCCGAGTCAAGGAAGGAGTGGGGGCGTTGTGGTACTGTTCAAAAAAAGCTTGGATGTACAGGTAAGTGCAGTCTTTCTAGACCCAGAAGGTAGGCTGGTCGTTCTGGATGTGACACACGCGAATAAGCAGTCTTTCAGGTTGGTAGCACTATATGCTCCGCAAGAAAATAGACAAACGGTTTTTTTTCGAGACTTGGAAAATTTCCTAGCGACGTCGAAAACTTTAGTTTTAACAGGAGACTTCAACGCTATTCTCAACGCGCAAGTGGATAGTGGTGGCTCAATCAATAGAAGGGGAAGCCCTGGCCTAAAAAGGCTACTAGCAAGCTATAAACTAGTAGACCGCTATAGACTGGATGAACCGTTCGTTCCACAGTGGACGTGGTCTAATAACGACGGTACACAGAGGTCTTACTTAGATAGGGTGATTATAAAAGACAGTGATAGGGATATAGTTAGTTGTCCACAATTTCACTGTACTTCTTACACGGATCACAAATTTGTGACATGTAGGATGCAGTTAGCTAAGTGTCATAGACAGGGACCCGGGTACTGGAAGATGAACAAGTCTATTTTGACTAGTAAAGTCTTCCGTGCTCGGGTGAAGGAACTAGTGCAGAGGGCATTATGCGGAGCCATCGTTAATAACAGATGGTGGTGCGCCCTCAAAAGAGCCATACGTTTAGAGTCTCTTAGATTTAGTAAAGAGCTAAGTTTAGAGAGAGCAAGAGTAGAAGGGAATCTAACTAAGGAATTAGAGGAGGCCATAGTATCAGGCTCTGCATCCAGAGTGTTGGCGGCGAGGTCGGTATTATTCCGTCACCTCCAAGCCAAACACGAAGGTAGTAGAGTCAGGGCTAAGTTACGCGCGGTAGGCAGAGAAGGTATTAATGTTGCCGGATGGGCCCGTCATGTGGAGAGTCGGAGAGGCAGAAATGCTTCTGTGCAGTCTTTAATTGACGAACAGGGGCGCCGGATCGAAGGACAGGAGGAGATGCAGAAGGCCTTTCATCAGCATTTCGCACGGTTGTTTGGGACGAACGAGACGTTGGACCATGGGGAGCCCTTAAGGGATGTCCTGGCTGACGGACCGCGACTCTCAGCAAGTGAGGTGGGGCGTTGTGAAGGGCCGATCACAGCTGCGGAGGTCAAAGAGGTACTGGCAGAGAGCGCGCGGGACAGGTCGCCGGGACTGGATGGTCTGCCCTACGAGTTTTATAGTACAATGCCGGACTTGTTCGGACACTTGCTGGCTGGCGTGTACACGAACTGGCAACAGAATGGGAGAATTCCCTGCTCTGTGAGTCGGGGAGTGGTAACGCTGGTCAGAAAAGACCCGAGCAAGGGGGACCATATTAGTAATTTCAGGCCCATAACTCTACTGAATGTAGAGTTAAAGATTTTGGCCAAGGTGCTAGCAAAAAGGTTGACGGCTGTCGCGGATAAGCTTGTCGGGAGGGCGCAAACATGTGCCATTCCTGGCAGGTCGATCCAGGACAATCTTCATCTCTTACGCTACACCTTAGACAGGGTGGGGAAAGTTTCCGGTAGAGGTGGGGCATTGGTCCATTTAGACCAAAGTAAGGCCTTCGATAGGGTTGACCATCGGTACCTGGCGGCAGTCCTCGAGGCGGCTGGGCTAGGCCCGGATTTCCGCGGTTGGATCAAGGCCATTTATGGTGGCATCAAATCCACGGTTCAGGTGAACGGTTACCTGTCGGAGCCGTTTGAGATCAGGCGTTCAGTCCGTCAAGGGTGCCCCCTGTCTCCGCTTCTGTATGTTCTGTCTCTTGAGCCATTGCTGCGGAGGTTGGAGAAGTTGGGAAGCACCACTAATGAAATCGGATGTGGTAAAGGTGTTTCGGCGTATGCGGATGACGTCACCATCACCGTATCCAAGATGACTCAGCTACCTCGCGTAGCAGAGGCAATCAGAAGATACGAGACGGTGGCAGGGGCAAAAGTTAACATGGACAAGTCTGTAGGTTTGCGGCTCGGCACCTGGAGCAGCAAGCCGATAACGTCCAGTGTTGTTGGACACTGGACGGATGGCCCTGTTAAGTTGCTCGGAGTTTGGTTTGGTCCGGACTCCCAGACGGAGAAAAATTGGAGCGAGGTGACGAACAGGGTAGAAGCGCTATCCCGGACTTGGTCTGGAAGGGCGCTGTCCCTGAAAGGAAGGGCGGAGGTGGTGCAGACGTTTATTGCGTCAGTTATCACCTACCGCCTCACCGTCGTCCCCTGCCCTGATTTGTGGCTAAACAAGCTGGTTCGGATTCTCTTCCGCTTTTTGTGGAGGGGAAAGCCGCTTGTGAGGCGCTCCGTGTGCTGTCAGGAACCGTTAAAGGGTGGCCTAGGGATGCCGTGGTTGTTGATGTGCAAATATGCACTGAGACTAAGGCATCTCTGGTCTTACCTGGATGGTGGTCAGGTGTGGAATTTGCTCGCCGAGGAATTCTTTCCACGACCAGCCTCTCTAGAGGGATTTAAACCCGGTTTAATTAAAAGACAGAAATCGACTGAATGGCAAAAGGAATGCCGGCAGGCACTTGAGCTAATCCACAAGGCGGGTAAGGCCGGCAGCGGGAATACCACCTCTGCGTTTTACAAAGGGTTGGTAGAGTTTAAAAGTGACGACGTGCTAGGAGAGACACTGGGGCTCGATGAGAACCAGCTATCCAACCTGTTTCGGAACACTTTCAGGGCGGGGTATTTGGATAATTACCAAAGATCCCTGAATTGGCAGTGTTTCAGGAATGCTTTACCTGTCCACGAGAAATTGTCCAGGCACGGGATTTCAGTGCCACCCGAATGTCCAAGATGCGGGCAGGAGAAGGAAACCATCCTGCACGCTCTTGTTCAGTGCACCCATCTTTCGGAGATGACAATTTACGTCGAACACGTGCTGTCGCACCTAGGAAGAGTACAGCTATCGGCTGAGTCTGTGATTAAGAATGCACCGCCCGCCGGACTACCTAAGGAAGGTGAGGCTTGTTTTCTATGTACAGTCGCAGTTATGAAAGAGTGTGCATGGAGAACTCGAATGCAAGGTATGAAGACAAGAACCTTCATCTCCGGCCCTGGAATGCTATACTATTTCAGGTACCACCTGAAAAGCAAGATAGGGCTGGAGAGAAGACACCTGTCTAGAAGAGTATATGAGGAAAGATGGAAGGAAGTAGGAAGGAAGTTGCGAGTGAGCGGCCCTACTTAAAACTTTCCTGAAAAAATACAAAGGTGTAGACTGGTGTACCCTGGAATTAGGTGTAAACCATTGAAAATATTCAAAGTTTTGTAGAAAAATTTTTAAATATATATATTTTTAAACGTATATTTTTTTAAAAAAAAAAAGCTAAAAAGACTCACTAAATGACAATTCTTAAATGTTTGTAGTGTCCTGTATTGTCTCATCTATGTATGATATTTTATTATCGTAATAAAGAGAATTGGTAAGATATCAAAGGCAGATCCCCTTGTGGGGAATAAAGAAACAACATCAAAGGCAGAGTATTGAAAGAATCATTGGCGCACAAGGCAAAATGCTGTGCGGTATTCGTTTCAGCTATTTACGTTCTGAGTTCAAATCTGGCTAAGATTAACTTTGACTTCCATCTTTCCAAAGCCAATAAAATAAAGTATCAAACAAGTACTTTGTTCAATTTAATCAATTTAATGGACTATCACGGGACAAGAGAACCTCGCTCAACATTGGGATTCGGACGAAATGTGAAGTGAATCACTGGCTGGAATACATTACTGTTACATTAATATTAATTAAAGCGGCGAACTGGCAGAACCGTTACCGCAACTAACAAAATGCCTCGCAGCATTCCGCCCGTCTTTATGTTCTGAATTCAAATACCACTGCGGTCGGTCAACTTTATCTTTCCTGCATTCGCGGTCAATAAAATAAGTACCAGTTGAGCACTAGGGGCCGACGTAATCGACTTAGCCTCTCTCCCGAAATTGCTGACCTTGCGCCAAAATTTGAAACCAATATTATCTATCTATCGATTTATCTATCTATTTCTCTGTATTACTGTCAACACAGTATACACGCTCATGCTATCATTCATACATATACTTTCGCTAAAAGCGGACAACGCAAAAGTAAAAAAGTAGGAGCTCAAGCACAATAGAACTCAATATTAGTTGTTTTACGATATTTGCGTTCAGCTGAGTCGACTTGCTTTTTTTTTAATCCTCTGAAATTGATAACATGCTCTTATCACTGTGTTAGGAAAGTTTGGTGAATACTAAGCCCCTCCACACAAGAAAAATCGGTTTTGGGGCTCATTAAAAGAAATCTAACATTTGTTTGAAAAGAGGAGTGATAACCACATATCGTGGGAATACCTCTAGAGTGTCTGATTATTGGTTGAAATGGATTCAGTTTATTCCATTTCAATAGTTAATGCCTCTAGGAAAACTGCGAGCATAATAATTTCTCATTGCCTGCTCCCATCCTCAAATACATTTCTGAATCTTAGATAAAAAATAAAAAAAATATTTCACTAGTTGGAGAGTATGCAGTATTGTTCCAATTAAAAGATATATAAAATATAACCACCAAATATTCCACGAAATAAATTGAGTTATAAGAGAGGAAAGACAAGAAAAGGAAGTCGATAACAATCTACTATGGATAAATAAACAACGAAGCAATGTACTAAGAGAACCATCAATTTGTCAAAGCAACGAATGAAAATAGATTGTTATAGATATAAAAGGACGATGGAAACAGCTTTTGAAATAAAATGAACTTACCTGGCCAATACCGGTAGTTGAAGTAGACTGTTTACCTTGAAGTAATTGCTGTTAAGCACCGAAACAGGAAAAGGTGGGTTGTTTTTTGTTCCACCTTTTTAGTCAGATGCCCTGTAAAGGGTAATGAGTACAACCAATTACAGCCCGGTACTACTTAAATACAGAGGTCTCGACGCATTTACGTAACCCTAACCACTGTGCACTGTAAAAACATCGTTACGTAGATGCATCGGGACCTCTGTATTTAAGCAGTACCAGTCAAGTGCTAGGTTCAATGAAACCGACTGTCTGAGTCCTCAATTTTTGTTTGCCTCTGTAAATATAAATAAAGGATTATCAGGTACAATGGAGAACCTTTTTTTTTAGCTTCATTGTAACTTTCTTTTTGATCATTGAGAAAACAGATTCATTCAATTTGCAGCACAACCAATCTGAGTTATTGTGGAAATCTTACAGTTAGAGAACCTTACGGTATAATCTCACAGCAGAGAAGGTATAATCTAACCGTAAGAAACTTGATAGTTAGAGAAGGTACAATCGGTTAATTTGATCGCAGGGCATGACGGTGTCGACTATGGCAGATAAAAGGTAAACTCAATATTACGGGAATTTGAACTCAAAAAATGAAGAAACGGAGTTAAAGACTGTAAGGTATTTTATCCGACGCTTTATTGCTCCAACCAATCTGCCGCTCCTGTGAATACAGTAATCCCTCGCCATATCGCGGTTCACCTATCGCGCCCTCACTATATCGCGGATTTTTCTGGCTAGACTAGAATTGCAGGAAGTGAATAAACTGAATTGGTTATCTAGAAATAATTTGAATGCTGAGCACTAAACAATAAAACTTAATCCCAATATTTAAATTTATATCGCAGGTTTCTGCGGCCGAGAGGTATTTATATATATTTTTAGATTTTAATTATTTCTGTGGTTAAATAAGCCTTTTCACGCCTTAAAATTAATTAATTAATTAATAAAAATAGAGTACAGAAAATACGTAGTGTACCGTAGATGAGTAAACAAAGAATCGCACATACTGCATAGAAAACGAAACTCGGGAGGCGAGTGTGTGGTATTGTTTTGAACTTAAAATAAATATATACAAATTATAAAAATGATAAAAAATATATACAGTACAGTACTGTTTCTACTTCGCGGATTTTCACCTATCGCAGGAGGTTTTGGAACGTAACACCCGCGACAGTCGAGGGATTACTCTATATTGACTTCTAACATCGGTAGAAAGCCTCACATTTTGGTGGGTGGGTACTCGATACGATTGACTTGGAACATTCAACTCGTACATATTTCATTGAAACTGGAAGGATAAAAAGGTAAAGTCGACCAAGGTGGTATTTGAACGCTGAACGTTAAGAGAATCATCTTAATACTGCAAAGAATTTCGTTCGTCGTTCTATTGGCTTTGCCAAATCCACCACTCTCTATGAAAATATAATATTGTGTTGTTCTTTCGATGCTTCGTCTTTTAAGACTGAGTTCATACAAAAATGTAACAGTGTTTCTCTCTAGTAACGTGTAAGATAAAATCATGTACAAGAACATTATTTTTTTAAGAATAACGAAGGAGAGTGAAAACTAAAAGGCAAATTTTATCTTTTCTTCTACTTCTTGCCTTTTGTTTTTAGCTGTAAAAACACAAGCCTTAGACTAGAATTGCAGGAAGTGAATAAACTGAATTGGCTATCTAGAAATAATTTGAATACCGAGCACTAAACAATAAAACTTAATCCCAACTCTTGAACGGTGCCAATGCGACTATAAATACCAGTGTGTTGCCACGACGATCTCACCAGATACGAATAACAAGATAATAGTACATAGTAGTATACGTGTTCATCTACTTGTATTTATATTACCATAATTCAGAGAAGGCAGACATAAACATATCTTATAGCCGTTAAAAAATATAGAAATAATTACCTTCAAGACGATCTTTTTCTTCTATTTAATTAACCTGTTTATTTTTTTTTTCTGCAAGTATTTGAAATACAGAAACTTTTCTGTTTATAGTGTATACAAAAGAAATCAAATGTAAAAGCTTTTTGGCATATCTATTTATATAGGAAGAAATAAGACCAAATCACGAATCAGCAAAAGAGGAAAACAAAGCAAAACAACTAACCTAAACTAAACTAAATGGTAACATTTCAACTAAATTTCAACAGACAAAAGTTTTTTTTAGTGTCGTGACGTTCATGTTTTCTCAACAGAATTAGCGGCTCACAAATTTGGCTTGAATCAACAAGGAATTATAATGTCGATACTGTTTTATGGTAGTGACGAATGCATGTAACAGATTTGTGAGCCGAGAACTTTAGGCAGCTAAACGTTTTCCCCACCCAAACTGATATCGACGATGAAAGCGACGGTAAGAATGGTGGTAAGGGTCAATAATCTTAGCCTGGATGGGATTCTGATCCACTTGATCCAGTATCACATTTTTGAAAGGCTCGATGATCAATACTTAGTGGCTGTCCCCAGAAAAGCTGATTTCGGTCCAGCTTTAATATGCAACAGGATTGCTCAGTGATCAGCCTAAATAACCAGCTATCGGAATCAAGTCGACCCACACGCTTGGTGTCCATCACAGTTGGTTGGTGTGCTATAGCTCTAGTGTGTGTTTTGGCTATTAAATCATTATTGTAGAAGCTAGAAGCGTTGAAGGACCTTTCTGGAACTGGGATGCTGGGAAGTCGTCCATGTCGCCTTGCCATATACAGATGGTATTGCCATAATTTGAACGCAACAGAAATTGAGATAGTCGGTGCACAGAAGGAATGCAAGGTAGTAATTGGAGTATGCATTGTAAATAAGTATAAGCCTGTGGACTTGCATCTCGACCCCTGGAGAGTTAGTTGCATGCCTCGCTAGTGTCATTAAGGTGTCTAGAGTATGGTTCGAGTAGTGTCATTAAGATGTCTAGAGTTACAAATAGGATGGTCAGTCTCGCTCAAAATGGGTAGAGAAGAAGCCACCCCAGAAATGTCGAGTAGAGCTGACGAATGTCTACATTGCTTCTGTTGTTTATAACAGCTTGATCGATTTGCCTTACCTCGGGTATAATCTGGCTACGCTGGAGCATCTACTATTTTGCTTCTTGTGGAATGGACGCATTCCATTAGTTAAAAGGTCCAAATCGTGCAAACGCCATTTGCGCGGAGGGTTTGGTATGTAATCGACTCATCCCCTCCCCCAAAATTGCTGCCCTTGTGACAAAATTTGAAACCATAAGGTGGTGAGCTGGCAGAACCGTCAGCATGCAGGCAAAAATGTTTAGCGGTATTTCGTTCGTCTGTACGTTCTGAGTTCAAATTCTGCTGAGGTTGACTTTGCCTTTCTTCCTTTCGGGGTCGATAAAATACGTTTTGAGTTCAAATTCCGTTGAGGTCGACTATGCTTTTTATCCCTTCAGGGTTGATAAAATAAGTACCCGTTGAGCATTGGGATCGATGTAATCCACTTACCCCCTCCTCCGAAATTTTTAACCTTGTGTCTATAACAGAAAAGATTATTATTAAGATTGTGAGCTAGCAGAATCTATAGAGCGCCGGACAAAATCATATAGTATTTATTGCGACTCTTTACGTTCTGGTTCGAATCTCCTTTCGCGGTCGATAAAATAAAGCTTCGGTCAAGTACGGGAGTTGATGGTCTCGACTATTCTCCTCGCCTCGAGACTGCTGGCTTTGTGCCAAAATTTGAAACGATTATTTTTAATATTATGTGTTGATGTGTATAGACGTCCTCGAGACATCTCCATACCCCCCCCCCCAAAGTTGGATTTTTACTGAAATATACTTAATGAAGGAAAAAAATCTTTTTGTTTGTTGTTTCAGTTTGTATACAAACGATTTCAGAACGATTTGGACGTCTACCGCATTGCGTGGGGTAGAAGAAAGAGCCGTCTTTTAAACATGTATATTATTTAAAAAAATAATGTTGCTTGCGAGTAATGTAATATGACTTCTTTTGTGGGAGAAGGAAGAGGCACCAGCAGGAATGAAGTTAGCACTGATTACGCTCCCAGAGAGAGAGAGGGAGAGAGAGATGGATTTTTTTTGAAAACAATAACACGGCGTTTAAAAGAGAAAAAGAGAAACAGAAGAAGATAAAAAAAAAAGAAAGAAAAAGAATACAATTGAACAAGCAAACAGCAGACATTTACAGTTTAACATATGAAAAAAAAAAGATATTTCTAATCTATTATATAAATAACTACTGGAACTGTCAGTCTGTGTCATACACACGCACACACAATGCATAACACACGCGTACACATACACAC
The DNA here is from genome assembly GCF_046866305.1 of Octopus bimaculoides. Classification (NCBI taxonomy): domain Eukaryota; kingdom Metazoa; phylum Mollusca; class Cephalopoda; order Octopoda; family Octopodidae; genus Octopus; species Octopus bimaculoides. The sequence goes on along the minus strand of NC_142932.1, from coordinate 110,786,285 downwards.
GCCCTTGCATTCACTCTCCCCGTCTATATATGTTTACGCATGTGCATGCATGCACACACACACACACACATACACACATATCTTTGTACTTATGTATGTCGAAAATATTGTGCCGTCTGTCTCTCACATCCTGTCTGTCTGTCTGTCTCTCTCTCTAAATATGAGTGTGTCTATGCGTGTATGTATTATGGCAGTGTTGTTAGAGCGTCTAATAAAATGCCTCGAGTTATTCATTCCGACGCTCAGCACCCTGAGTTCAAATCCCGCCGAGGTCAACCTTTGCCTTTCAGCTCTTCCGGTGTGTGCAAAATTAAGTACCCTTCTTCTTCTTTGGATCTGGTGGTAGACGGGTTTAGGGAGTTGTGGCGGGATACATGACTCTACCAGGCAAGCTGGCATATAAGATGCACTCCCCCCCCCCACCAAAATGTCTCAAAATATTACCCTGGATCCTATATGCGGAGTTGTTTTGAATATTACATGCTTTAATGCACTAAAAACATTTTTCCTGAACATGTGCTGCTGAAATTGGGGTGCGTCTCTTGCACCCGTATGTCTTTTACACCATCAAATACGGTAATTATATTCAGCTGAGTAGACTTGAACAGCAGGGAATGATCGTAATCCTAACACCTTTCACGCAGCCGGTACTCGGTTTACACGGTTCTTTTTATTGTATGGTTTCTCTTCAGAACGGTTTCTCCTCAGTACAGTTTTCGTTTGTGTCGAAGGTTCCTTTGTTCTCTCTCTCTCTCTCTCTCTCTATCTCTTTCTTTCTCTCTCAGTCACACTTCACTTTACGTGTAAGGGAACAACACTTCGTTATTTCCGTTTCGACTTTTCATATTACTTTGATTATGCATCTGTACTCGTTTATCACGGTGGAGAAGGGTTGGTTCCAAAAGACACTGTAGTAAATGAATCAGTAGTCAATGAATAATAGAGCATATGGGGTGAGGTTGGTTTCGTTTTGAGATTCCAAGCTGTACCTAGCATTGGAGACGGTCGCTGGGGACGGTCCAAACAGAATCTTTGACTGATCACTGACCTGAGTTATTGTAGATCAATTCGTGATAAGCGTAACACAGTTCATAATTTACGTACCATGTTATTCCGGATCAGTGATGAATGAATCAGCGATAAACGGGGATAGATGTATTACATTTTATTCAATCGACAGAAAGTTAGACTGCACTCTGAACTACCGATTATGTTGGAATTATTTGTTTTTAATAGTCTTTTAGACATCTTCGAGGTTGAATTAAAGAGTTTCAAATGGCAAGAAGGTATACATCTCTGGAAGTAAAAAATAATCTATGAAACCAATTTCGAAGTGGAAGCGGCTCAACAGAAACTTCGAAATAGTTCAATATAAACAAAGGAATTACAAGAACCACGACACCATACATACGACGTAACATGGAAACGAGGGGAAAACTATATTATTTTAAATAGAAGATAAAACCCAATATTACGACAGTATATGATATATAATATAATGCGACATTATATCATATTATATTATTTTATATTCTATCATATTATATTATATTATATTATATAAATGAATGTATGTATATTCTTTTATTCGTTTACTTGTTTCAGTCATTAGATTGCAGCCATGCAATTAGTAAAACCAATCGACCCCCAGTACTTATTTTTGTAAAGTCTGATATTACAATACTTGGAACTACTTCACCTACATATTCACTTAGATTTCTGTAAGGAAATGAAATTTCATCATTTGTCCCAAATCAGCGAAACGAAGACCTTATAACTTGGCTTATTCTGATTATTCTGCGATACCAAATTCTTTCACTTAATTAGGTAGATCCAGCAGCAACTATGCTATCGAAACTTTACTTTCAAACTGTGTTTTCTTCTTTTTAGAACAATACGATTTTCTATTATTTTCCCCCCTCTCTACGCCTGCAATTTTCTTTTCTTGAGATAAAACTGGAGTTGTTTTCTTTCAAATTTCCCTTCAGCTTCAAGAATACTCGTTGATGTTCGCTATGACCTTAACCGCTAAAAGTACACAAAACTTGTTTAATCTTTTCTATATCATTTTTTAAATCGGAACTTAATGGAAAAAAGCAAAGGGCGGGGAACACCCCTGAGTTATGGATATTGTAAAGCAAAAGAAAAACACTTATGATTAGTGTTATTTTTTTTCAACCAGTTTAATTTGTTTAATATTTCGGATGAGATAAATGGGATCTAAAAACAGAAATGTGCTAATAGAATATATAAATATACCAACGAGCTAACTGGAGCATATCTTCTACTTACCTATCTTCTTGTACTAGCTGTGGCAGTAAATATATTCTAAAAACTGGAACTTGCCTTCTTTTCCTGAAATATAAATATGTAACCAATGGTTTCAGCAAATCCATGCCAAAGTTGTAAAATCTCGGACCGAATGAGATATTAGTTAGGGGTTGAATTTCTTCTTAATTAGATATAAAAACAAACAAATAAATTAAATTTGTTAATCGATTATACGGTGGCTTTGAAACTCTTAGCTTCGAATTTCATTAATTTTCCAACATTAGTCAAAACAAACTTTAAAAAATGTTTTTACAAATAAAAATAAAAAAGGAAAGAAAATTCACGACATTCATTTTGCGTATCTCATTAACATAACATATAACGAAATGTTTATAAGTAACCATAAACTAATGCAAATAACTTTTGATTAAGTTATTAAACAACTGACACATTTGAGCGAGCACCAATATACTGATAGATTATTTCCGGTAGAGGAGATTGATACTCGTCGGTAAATAGCAGATTGTACTTTACGAAAATAGAGCGGTCGGTGAATGGTGTTGAACGATGTGTTTTCAACATAGCGATGGTAAGTTAAGGGATCTGGTTGAATGTAAACAGTTTCTGATAATAGGATGTGCTTGTATAAACAACCAGTTATTGGGAAGCTGACGCTTTCACGAACATTCAAACATATAGCGTTTCTTAAGAGATCTGCATTGGTCTCCGCGAAAAAGACATCGCTTCAAATTGTCAACATATTAAATATTCAATTAGCAATTGTTACTTTCTGTTTCAGCAAAACTACCTTTATTTTTAGTTTTATCTTCTTTATTCTTCTTCCCTGTGTTCAAAAATAATCCTTTTCAGCTTTCTCGTTAAATGTATTATCGTTTTGCATGTTTATATTTCCTTTATTCCTTCTAAACTTGGTTGAAGTAGGGCGTGTTCAAGTAAAGCATCTTATTTCCGACATCGTTAAAAGGTCTGGCACTTAAACATATATATATATATATATATATATATATATATATATATGCTTCTTTATATATATATAAAGAAGCAACAAAGGCAAACGTACAAATTGCTTGCTGAAAACTATCATTATAGTACACATTACGTTCATTACATCTAGGAAAATTAATCTGACATAATTTCCATTTTTCTTACTTTCTGTTGGTACCTGGTGTAAAAACAACAACAACAAAAAACAAGCCATGTTAATGTTTGCTTTCCTCTTTATCACCCCGTAAATCTATGACATCGTTTACGTCAATATTTACAGTTTCCTCAGTTCTTTTCCTCTTTTGTCTCTGCAACTTAATGCAACTTATTCTCAGTGAAGCATAAAACAGCGCAAGTAGAATGAATCTCTTAAGCAATACATAAAACATATACCATTTATCTGAAGGTTTTAAAAAGTAATAAAGTGTATTAAGACGATTTCTCGAATTCCTTTAATCACTTGTATACATGCGTATGCTCATACATACATACATAAAAACATGTCTTTGTACATATTAATTTATGTGTATACACACACAAATGCATGCACGCCCACACTCATATATATCTAAGTGTCAATATATACTTGAGAGGGAATGCGTTGTGAATAAATAAATAAATAAATAAACTGAGTCATGTGCATAACCGAGTCTGTCGGTTCGATCCTCATTCCAACCTGCCAAAGACACCTTCACGGGGTCTAATTTCACAGTACACCCCTACCACACACATTGTTGACGTCATAAAAATTTAACTTTCGAGGGAACGTGGAATAAATTGTTTTCAGAATAACATATCTCCAAGCACACACATAAAGCTATGAATAACAGTATGTAAATATTGGGTTGAAAAACCCTTTTGGATAGAAAAAGTCGAAGGCTACTCGTGGGACTCGAACTCACATTTCCCGCAGACAAGACAGGTATTCTACCATTGTACCAAAGCAATATTTTAAATTTCTTTACTTATGCTTACAGGAGATGTGGGTTCGAATTTCAAGAGCAAGTTTCGACCTTTTCTGTCCATAAGAGTTTTTCAACCCAGTATTTACTCGCTCTGTCTGTCTGTCTGTCTCTTTCTTTCTATAAATAAATGATATATATATATATATATATATATATATATATATATATATAAATAATAGAAATATGTTACAAAAACAAAATAGAAACTACACGTGGAAATGTAAGGGGAAAGTAAGAAGAAAAATAAGCGAAATTGGAAATTAAAAGTAAAGGCTTTTTATGAAAAATAACGATAGATATATACAATTAGATGAACTGAGGTAGGAATAAAAGTAATAAAAGTCATTATTGTGAGTTGTTAAAGAGATTCAAAAGCATACCAGTTTCGTAATATTACTTATATATGCATATAAGGGTACAGGACGTCACCAACTGTGAAAACAACATGAAATACGTAGATAAACGAGTTAAATAAGTAAACAACGAGAGAAGAAAATGGAAAACAGGACAAGTAAACACAGGGAAACGACCCTTCATCAGTTGTCCGCTGTCTATCTACTCCTCATTTCAAGCATTATATATATATATATATAACATTATCGACCACATATATACTCGAAATATGTACGATATTAGTTCGTCGCTAGGCAGCGATTTAGTACCGGATGTTAAAACACCTGAAAGTTAAAACATCCGGCGCTTTGACGGAGTTATCCCCACCGCATTGAATCCCGCGAACAAGTAAAGCACACACATTGAGTATGTGTGGTCTATAATGTTTACAGCACTAGCGCTGCTTCTAATTCATATTGGAATATAGGCGTGGTTGTGTGGTAAGAATCTTGCTTCACAACAACATGGTTACGGGTTCTGCCTCACTACGAGGCATCTTGGGCAAGTATCTTCTCCTATAGCCTCGGGCCGACTAAAGCCTTGCGAATGGATTTGGTTGACGGAAACTGAAAGAAGCACGTCGTACTGTCGTATATATGTGTATGTGTGTGTGTGTGTGTGTGTGTGTGTGTGTCTGTGTTTTTCTCCCACCACCGCTTGACAACCGGTGCTGGTGTGTTTACGTCCCCGTAACCTAGCAGTTCGGCAAAAGAGACCGATAGAAGTAAAGGCACTCGTGCAAAAGGGAGGCAAAGCATGACAATAAAGTTAAAATTAGGTTCAGTGTTCAAGCAGCTACTCAGTTAAATGTTCATCGTTAAATGCCCAGATGTTGCTATTTCCATAAGTTTGAAGTCATGCTTAAAATGGACCGACTCTTGAGTCCTTGAATCTACAATCAAATTAGATGAAAGCTAATTAGCTTGATGATTTGCAGAAGGCAAGTCAAAACCTTTTCTGTCTCATAAAGGCTGTTTTGAAAGTTTAGGAGGTGCCTTAATTCGCACAACATTTAAATGACCAGGGAAATTGCCAGTGGTGATACAGAAGAGCAGAAAAAATTATTTTGAAGGCGGATATACATCATAAGAAGTGTACAATGCTGATGAAAGTGGGGGTCTTCTGGATGTGTATGCTGACAAAGACTTTTATTCTTAGCGGAGCAAAGTCTGCTTTATAGTTTCCAGAAATAACCTGACGTTTCTTGTGGAATGAAATTCTGTCCTACAAAAGTAGAAGCTTTAATTTCATTCACCAAAATCCAGGGGCTTTCAAGTGCTATGTTAAGTTTAATCAACCTGTAATTTAGCGTTTAAATAAACGGGCTTGATTGATTGAGTTTTTTTTTCCTAGACTGGTTTATAAAATTTTCTTTTGTTGCAGAAAGGTAGAGTGCCAAGCGTAATATTTCTAACAAAACATTGCGTCCTTTAGACAATGCAACAGCCACTGAGGTGAACTTAAACACTCTTTCTGGTAATGCGAGAGTGGAACTTAACCTCAAGAATGCTACTTCTTTTCCACAGTCAGTGAATCAAAATTTCGAAGCATATTATCTGAGAAAAGAACCTTGAAACAACTAATGAGGAGGACGAGCCTACAATTAGACACTTCTTGAGAAAATTCAGTATTATGGATGCAGAAGATAACATAGGCAAATCATCAGATGAGGTAGTACCTTCAGCTATGAATGGTATTTGAACTTTAAACGATAGCCATTGGTGATTCGCAGGAATTGGTTTGAAAAGTCTAAGAAGCGCCTTAATTGGCACATTAAAATGAACGGCAAAGCTGCCAGTTCTAATACAGACGCAGCCACTTGACCTCATAGGTTTTCCGCTAGCAGAAAATCCATATCAAGTTTAGTAAAATATCATGACATTAGTAAAGGACGTGGGTGGTGGCGCGTGGCTTAGTGGTTAGGGTGTCAGCATCATGATCGTAAGATTATGGATTCG
>NC_142932.1:110699693-110774693 GCF_046866305.1 Octopus bimaculoides | reverse complement strand
AGTTTTGACACGAGCTTTACTTTCAGCATTTGCTGCCCACTTAACACAAAACATTAATCACGTGACACCATTTCACTTTTTCTCGGAATTTGCCATAATCGTTTATTTCTATCTTATTTTAAAAACACTTTATATCACCTCTCACCAAAGATCAACGCCTCAAAGCAGGGAAATCAACGCCAGAAACTGTAGTAAAGCTACAACTTAAGAATAAATAGAATAAAACAAAGTTCAATAAAATTCTCATTAGTATTACTTGGTATTTACATTCTCCTTGTATCTTCACATTATTTCATGGAGCGCTACTTGTATTAAGAAATATTTTTGCTCTTAGAGGAAATAAACTGACAATAAAGTTGATTTTAGTTTCTGCTTCTTAAATGCTTTATTTTTATTGCAAAGTCGGAGGAGGTAGTGCAGCGGTCATAACAAGTGAGATGAAAATAATCTCTGACCGGGACTAGTGAAATGAAGTTATTCTTTGAATGCTTGCAATAGAGCGGTTTCTGTTAACGAAACCGAACAAGCAAGCGGCACTGGGGGTGTTAAACTGAGCGGTGGATTAAGTATACCAACCAAAGAGGTGAGGGAAGTAAAGGTAAAGTGACTCAAAATGATCCTGGTATATGTAGTTTTGAATAGTTATTATGACAGTTTTACAATTTTAACTGACTGTTGCAATTTTATTGTCAGAGATGATTTCCAGCTGTGAGCCTTTATGAGTGTTAGTGGTGACGATCGAGCGATCGATAGTGGTAGGATCGAAACGTTTTATAGGCAAAAACAAGTGGTTATAATTTATGTTGTGATTGCAAGTTAAAGTTATGCTTGTGATGAGAAGTTATTGTAAACTGACTTTCGAGCAGTCGTAAGAAATATTATCGGCTTCACTTGTCGGCAACGTCCAAGAATTGTTTGAATGTGCATCTGTATACACACACACACACACACACACACACGCGCGCGCACACGCACACACACACACACACACACACACACACACACACACACACACACACACACACACACACACACACACACACACACACACACAGTATGCAAATTAGTTGCTCTAGCTTTCTGGAGCTATTAAATTTGATGTTTATATAAACGGATAAGCTAATTATTTCTCTGGGATTGGTAGTGATATAGACACCTCTGACGAAACCCTAATAAGTGTCGAAAATCTATAAAGGCTGTTCATAATTTTTCTCAATCTCTGGAGAAATAGGTGAATTTGACACGTTTGTATGCTTACAACGTAGGTTTATCCTCTTTTACTTATCGCAGTCATTGCATAAGAGTTTTCTTTGTGTCTTGTACAAAGAAAACATAAAACTACTTGTGTAAGGTAGAAGAAAAGGTGTCAGACTAATACTTTTGCAGTGTTTTGTTTCACCTGTCTGTATTCTATATTTCAATCCCATTTGAGTTCATAAAATAAGAACCAGTAATATTTTAGGTTTCCATAAATTATAGGTTTCCGTAAATTATTTAGGTTTCCATAAATTATTTAGGTTTCCATAAATTATAATGCATTTTAAATCCAGAAAACTTTAAAAGGATATTAAATCGGCCCAAAATACTTAACTGGCACCTTATCTAATCGAACTTGGAAGAATGACAGACATACTTGATCTCAGCGGGATTTGAATTCACAAAGTCAAATGTGGAGACCAAGTATTCGCAAGACATTTTGCCCGATGTTTTAATGATTCTGTGCTGGCAAAAATGCTCAAATAAAAATATTTGTACTAATCAATACATGGTACCAAGTGAATGCAAATCCTGCCGAGGTAATCTTTGCCTTTCACACTTTTGACAAAATAAATTATTATTCAAATACATGGGTTGGCATAATCAGTTAGCTACCACGCTGACCTTGCTGCTAAATCAAAAATAATTTAGATTACCAACATTACATTCTTAGTAACCCAAGATTGCAATTTGAAACCGTTTCTCTTAACTTCAGACATAAACACTATTAAGAAAGATAGGAACATCACACTTTTGCTTCTCCTAAAACTGTTAGTCTTTCTGCTTAGTCAAAATGAAATACTCATACACCACATAGCCACATGCACGCACACATACCACACACACACACACACACACACACACACACACACACACACACACACACACACACACACACACACAAGTGTCGTAAAGTAAAATGCAAGCTTCGCAGAAGGCTAGTTTATACTCGATTTCAATACCTCTTTGGTAATATAAGATTTCACTTACATTGTTAATGCCATTGGGGGGGGGGGGGGGGGGGGTGTTACAAACACCATGCATCGGTGTAACGAATTAATATTTTGATTAGTACTTTATTACAAATGTTTGGAAAGAGTTAAGAAATGAAAAGACTTTAACTTCAACGAAGGCATTGGTATAATTTAAACAAACCACAAACCCTTCTCGTTTGTTCGTGTATCTTTTCATTTATGTTTCAATGTTTCTTCAGTTAAGTGAAAGTCTTGGCATACACCCAAGAGTAATGTCGTAGTAGAGAATTCCTATTTCTTACGAATAGGTCAAATCGATGCTACGACAGAATGTGCATTTCACAATGATATGCTCTTGTTAATCTGCTGTCGTTTGATCAATTAAGAGGCAAAACAACACAAACTTTCTATTAGAAAAAAGATAATTTTCTCCGTAGTTACTTTTGTGTGTAACCCTTTGGTATCCATATTTATGTTGAAGCTCACAGCCTTTATTTCAATTCATTTTGAAAACAATGAAGAACTTATTGAAATAACATTGTTGATATTGAACGGGAGTTTGGAAGATCGTTTAATATGGAATCTTAATGGAAAGTTTAAATTTTAACCCTTCTCATGTGTAACTTTTTTGTGATCATATTTCTCTTTGATTCAATAAATTTCAAAATTAATGAAGAAATTATTAAAATGACTTTGTTATTTAGCTGTGTTGGGAATATAACTTAATATGGAATTTTGATTGAAGATCATAATTAAACAGAGAATTTGTATCATAGAGCTAGGTGCGGTCCCAGGCGGGTTGGAAGCATTTCAGAGAATGCCAGATATGAAATTCAAATAAAACATCATCTGAAGAATCGTCACCCCAGACTTTGGTAGGATGATGATTCTTCGGGTAGGATACCCTGAGGGTGATGACTCTTGGAGTGGTACCCCATCTGGAGTGACAATTTTTCAGGTCGGGTCAGAGAGAAGGCAGAACATTGGTTCATTTCACTGACTCCCCACCACCATCATTACCACCACAAATATTAAACCCACCACCTTCATTACCACTGTTATTATAATCTTTATCACCAACATCACCACTGGCAGACACCAAAACCACTAGAAATCCTTATTTATTGTCATCATTATCTCAGACACAACATTGGTGCACATCCAATCAACACCTGCCTCACTACCATCACCACCACGCCACAACGACAACCGCCGTAGCGAGCTGACAGAATTGTTGGCACTCTTGGCAAAATGCTTAGCGGCATTTCTTCCGCTTTTACATTCTGAGTTCAAATTCTGCCGAGGTCGACTTTGCCTTTCATCCTTTCGGGGTCGATGAAATAAGTACCAGTTGAGCACAGGGGCGATGTAATCAGTTTACCCCCTCCTCATAATTGCTGGCCTTGTGCCAAAATGTGAAACCAATGTTAAAATAGGAAGAAAGACTAGAGGGAGGACAATGCTCATTATGAAAGATAAGAGCAAGGGTAATACAGCTAGCAACTATAGACCAATCACTTGCTTACCATTAATGTGGAAGCTGTTAACAGAAATGCTTTCAGAAAGTATTAACGAACACTTTCACAACCAGAATTTACTGCCAGAAGAACAGAAAGTTTGCAGGAGGAAGGCTAGAGAAGCGCATAGGCAAAGTAGTTTTAAATGAATAGATTTAATGGATAGAGTATAGGAAAGCCTATACTGAATATATTCCTTTTCTACTGTAAGCACAAGGTCTGACATTTTTGGGGAGGGCGTTGTTTGATTACATCGACCCCAGTGCGCAACTGATAGTTATTTAATCGACCCCGAAAGGAGGAAAGGCAAAGTTGACCTCAGCGGAATTTGAACTCAGTTTTACAGAATACAGTTACAATACATATAAACAGTTGCAATACATATACCGGGCATAATAGTACTCAGTAACTGAAAATCTATAAGATCGTTTCTTTGATTGATTGTAGTTTTATACAAAAAGAACCCTGGTGCCAATTTAATTTGCACAAGGTTTTTAATTTTGAACGTACGAGGGTGGGAGGGACTGAAAAGTTTCTGACTTTAAGGGTGTCGCAAAACCTGGTTAGAGGCTCAACATTCCGAGTTCTTTTACAGGGCTTAGAAAAACTGAAGGACCGCTGTGCTGCAATAGTTCATGAATCTGAGCGGGGAATATGTTGAATAAAGTCATAATTAACTGATCCTCCTGTATTTTCATTTACCCAAAGCCAGGAACTTTTCAGGACCCTTCGTATAAAGTCAGTGTCTGGCTGAAATTATAATATGTCCCCGAAGTTTATGTAACAACAGATGGAAACTATAGAACTGAACTGAGTATATTGACTGATGTTTGAACAAAAGAAAAATTGAAGAGAATAAAAAAAGAATGGAGAGAGAGAGAGAGAGAGAGAGAGAGAGAGAGAGAGAGAGAGAGAGAGAGAGAAAGAGAGAGAAGGTGGGGAGAGGGCAGGGGAGTGAGAGAGAGGGATTTAGTGAGAGGGAAAGCAATCGGTCGTTGTAAGTTGAACCATCTGTGATCACAAAATTTCTGGCAGGGCAATGCCACAGATACCTAACATTTAGTCGAAGCTATCAATAAATGGAGTTTCTGCAGCAAATTTGGCAACGTTCAACCGAGAATCTTCCAAAATGAAAACAAGCAGCAGATTGTTTTGTAGACGCCCATCATTCCATAGCCTTGATGTCAGTATCATTTAATTTAAACACTCTGCTTACATTATTTGGCGATGTAAAAAAATTCTTATACTCCTAAAAACTATTATCTTCCTATTAATATATTTCAGCAATTACGAGAATAAGGATAACATAAGGGAAAACAGAACAAACAAACAGTTTTTTAGATTATTGTTGCTTCATGCATTGATTAGTGATTGATTAGCACTAAATAAATTTGTTGGTTTTCAATCCCAACCCAAGCACACACACACACACACACACACATGCATATGTCTGGGTATGTATGTGTGTGTGTATGTATGTATGTATGTATGTATGTATGTGTGTATATGCGTGTATATAAATATGTGTATATATACGTGTGAGTATATATATATATGTGTGTGTATGCATGTGTATGTGTATGTGTGTGTGTGTATGTGTATATGTGTGTGTGTATTTATTTGTGCGTATATCTTTATATGTATGCGTGTATGTATGTGTATATGTATGTGTGAGTATGTATATGTATGTATATGAACGCATGTAATTGCGTACGTATGTATGTATGTATGTGTGTATGTATGTAACTTGAAGCTAAACTACTTGAAACAGCCAAAAGGAGAGAAAAAGAATGAAGCAAAGAGTCCAAAACGTTTTCCCATCAGTATAGATTAGTGGTTGATCAATGCAAATTATTGTTTTCATTTGATTATATCAAATTAACTTAGCTTACTTGAATTTTCATCAGAAAAATCAATACATCTATATGTAATTACTATAATTCTAATAAGATTTGCTTTCGTTCAAGAACCCAGTAATGAAATAGCGATCTTTTATCGGTTAATAAAATGTGTTAAACTTTCAGACAAATTAATGATTTTATAGCATTTTTCAAATCCTTTAATCAGGATATAAAGCAGTGCCCATGATCTGTTTTACAGGAGTTCTCATTCTCTCCCGTAAAGGTTTCTTAAAATCGGAGACTGTCTGAATACTTCAAAAAGAATGGTCTCCGTTAAAAGCATTTTCTGTATTAGTGTTAAATCGGGCGACGGTGTAAACTTGCTGCTATAGTGGAATATGAAGTAAGAATGCCAAAAACCCAAACAAATACCGTAAGATATCCGGTTCTACGTTCTTACACTTCCGCTAATCACCAGCCAGGATTAGAATTTTTTCTTATCGACTGCGAAAGGATGAAAGAGAAAGCTGGCTTCCGTTAAACTTGAACTCAGAACGTAGAGAATCAAAATACTGTAAGACATTCTATCTGCCACTCCTAACGACTCGTGTCAAGTCGCCACTTTAAGCTAGTTCGTCAAAAAATTTAATTAATTAATTCATCATGCTAACGTTGCGATTTTTGAAGGCGGAGGCTCCAGTAAGGTCTGAACCATGATGACTAAAACAAATTAAACAACTAGATAGTTATTTTTTACATCCCTGTAAATACAGTTATAACTTCCTATACTGAGTTTTGTTTCTTCAGATCAATACTTAAGAGGTCTTCTACATATGATACTATTTCGAATTTATTGACTTCATAAATTTCACAAGAGCGTGGAGATTAAATACGAGATAAATAAGAATTTATCGAGGTAGTTATTCTTCTACTATGTTCTAGGAGTAGAACAAGTGTCAAATTCTTTTGGCTTTGTGGGCCGAATTGAAACATGATCAAGATCTTGCGAGCGGGTGAGGGACAGTTATTCTTGAAAACCCTATTCATAATGTAGGTCAGGGTAAATGGATAAAGGGGTCGATATACTTTATAACGATTTTATTAAGAATACAGAAATGGAAGAATATAAGGTGTTAGCAAAGTCTGTATGCAGAAATGTGTGGGAAAAACCTCTTCCACATGGAGAATTGAAATAGAAATTGTCCAAATGAATGCATAGGAGGGTGGGCTGAAAAGTTCATAGACTGACTATGAAGGAGTGATGTTAGTGCTATGAAATCTTGCATGTATTAATTTCAACTCTTATTTCAACAGTATTGTTTCTTCCCAGATAAAGTGACACCTGACTCTTCAAAGAAGACTTCAAAAATATCTGTAGCGACTTCTCTTGAAAACACAAAATTTGTCACCGTGGTGTTATCAAGTACCTGCAGAAAAAGGGTTTAGCCTCCCGCCCCCCACCAAGGACATTCATACTGACATGCTTGCTACATTAGGAGATGACGCTTCAGCTTTATCAACATTGTAAAAGTGGGCAGCTGAATTTAGGAGGGGAACAGAGAGTCTTGAAGATCACCCAAATTTCTGTATTTTCTAAATGAAAAAAAAACAAAACAAAAAAAAAACAAAACAAAACAAGACAAAACATCCAGAGAGTCCGATGAACCTGGCCAGTAAAGTGAAGTTCGTGAGTTTATGACACGAACTTATCCAAACTCACAAGTTTCAGCTCTTCACATTTACAGGGCAAATCTCCCCGGGGTTAACTTTGCATTTCCCTCTTTAGGAGTCGATAAAGTAAAATACCAGCCAAGTACCGGGGTCGATGACAACAGCTAAGCTTTCCTCTTAAGATTGCTGGCTTTGTGCCTTAATCAGAAAATTTATCAACATAAAACGTGATGGCGAGGGATGAACAGAATTTCGGAAAACATGTCAGGCGGTATATACCGGGTTTTTTATGTTCTGAGTTCAGATCTCGCTGGGGTCATCTTTGCTTTTAATCTTTTTGGTGTTGATAGAATAAAGCACGAGTCAAGTAATGGTGGTGGTGCCGATGTAATCAACTAACCCATCTTCTTGAACCTGCTAGCTTTGTACCATATCAGAAACAACTTTTAAAGAAAAGCGCTTAGATAAATATGATAGAAGTATCATAGAGATACAAGCCCTGGGCGCTATTATACATTAATCGGTATAAGACATTAAAAATGTTTAAAAAATATAAATTCCCTAAGTATGATATATCACAAACAAATTCAAACGAAACAAAGTAATGTAAATTCGTTGCAGCTTCTTATTTGAGTGCAATATTCTTTTCGTCTGTAAATGACAGAACATAACTGACGGAAATTAATAGCTTTCTTCCATCGTTTGCAAAGTTTCTAATATAAAAAATTCCTTAGAATGTTATAAAAACAAAAACAATGTTTTCTGATGACGAATATCAAACTGCTGAAGATGTAAAGGTTTAGCTTTGCGCCCAGGTGAAAGTATAACATACATTAATTGATGCCCCGAAGCAAACATCTCCAAATCTGTGTGTACAAGAAGGAAGAGAACAGAAGGTTGATCTGAAGAACGATACGTACGCTGGATAAGTTTAAGTAAACATTATAGCATGATATAAACATTATAGTATGCCCTTGCAACTGGATACTGTACCAATAGAGAATCAAGACAGCTCTGTAGATTAAAATATCTTCAATCGCATGTATACAATATACACACGCGTTGGTGGGCTAATAGAATAAAGAAAATTAATAAAGAATAAAAAGAAAATTTAATGTTAAGAAACATAACTAAATCTCCCTTTTTAGTATATCAGATGCGAGATTAGTTACTGTAAAATTCTTTTAACAATCCAAAGATTTTAAATTTCAACACTATCCCAACGTTACATTTACTCTCTTATAAACCATTTCATTATCATCATTACCCCTTTAAGGTAGTTTCTCTCTTGAACAGTAAGCTGATAAGCAGTAAGAAACATCATATGGTCTACATTTAGAAAAAAGAAAAATGATCCAGGCCAGATCGCTCATAAACAGTATATATATATACATTGTGTTTATATACTCTATACATGATACATACAGCTGTAGCGGTGTTGAATAACACAGATAGTCATAGATACTCACAGGTACTATATCAGATGAATGCATTTTCCTCTAAAATTGATATCATTTTGTGATGATTGATGATAGACAATTTATTCCACACACACACACACACACACACACACACACGCACACACACACACACACACACACACACACACACACACACAAGGGAAAAATGGAGACAAGAAAATATGTTTGACTCGTCATAACAGCTATTCATTAAGGGTTTATAAACTCTATAAGTTTTGTAGAACATTTTACAGACCTTTTGAGATTGATGTTTAACTCAAATTTCAGTAGAAAGATGCTCGGAGGGAAAGTATTCCAGATGGTTGCGATCTGGAGTGTTTATGGCGGAAGGATTGTGCGAGGTGTTTGTTATGTATTTCGAACATAAAATTCAGAAGAGGAGCGGCGGGTGCCTGGGGTAAACCTAGATGAGGTGGTACACAGCTTGCCAATACAGAGGAGCAGGAACTGTGCAGTAGTAGTGATGGTAATAGTGGTGGTGGTGGCGATTGTAGTGATGGTGGTGGTGGTAGTAGTAGTTTCTGTTGAAGGTGAGCTAGTAGTTACAGTTTATTTGGTGAGTAAAAGATTGCTGATCAGTTGGCCAGCTATTTTTAAACGGTGTGTGTATGTAGCATCGGCACTGTCCCAGATGTAGGCCACACCTGTTGTTCTGTGAGGGCCAGCAACCCTTCATTGTTAAAAATTTTTCTGGTCCTTAAGATGAAACCTAGTACTTGCGACGTTTTCTTTTTCTTTTACGTCATAGGTGTGTTGTTATCATGAGAGTTTATCGGAGTTTGTGTGGTTGCACATTTCCGGAAACTTTGCAGGTAATAGTATTAGACTCCACGAGTGTCAACGTGTAACTTTTCTTTTCACTTGGAGTCAAACAATATAACATTTTATCTAGAATGTCTTTCTATAGTCAACTGTTATACAGGACATTTTATACGACGACGACACATTTTGTATATGAGTGTGTCTGTGAGTGTGTGTGTTTTTGTGCGTTGTTACGTAAATGTATGTCTGTGTGTGTCTATCTTAGTATATGTATGTGAGAGTGTATGTGACAACGTATGTGTGTGTGAGTGTATGTGTGATTGTCAATTACACTGATGTAAACTGGCTATGTGAAAGAGCTATACTGGCTCCAACTAATGAAATGGTTAATAAAATCAATCATGAACTTCCTCAAAAATTAACAAATACATCAGAAATGACTTTTCCATCAATTCACGCGACAGTAGATCAAGATCAGGCTGTTCAATACCCTGTTGAATTTGTGAACACACTTAAACCCACTGGGATGCCACCGCATAACTTCACACTAAAGCTGGATGCTTCCATTATGTTGCTTACGAATCTTGACCTACCTCGCCTGTGTAATGGAACTTGCTTAATTGTTACTTCCATGAAGCCCCATGTCATACAGGTAACAATCATAACAAGTAGTCACAAAGAAGAAAATGTCTTTGTTCCAACATTTCCTCTCATACCTACAGATGTTCCATTTGAATTTAAGAGGCTTCAGTTTCCAGTCAAACTAAATTTTGGTATTTCAATTAACAAATCTCAGGGTCAACCCCTCAAGGTAGTTGGACTTCATCTCTCTACTACATGCTCCTCCTACGGCCAACTCTATGTTGGTTGCTCACGAGCTGGAAGTAGGAACTTTGTATTCTTTTGGACACCAACAAAAATTACACAATGAATTTTATTTAACCCGAGGTTCTTCAGGATTGACAGATTTTTTCAGTTCTAAGCTCTATTATCATTACAATTTGGATTTTTTAAAATAAGATATAGATATTTTAAAATAATTATGAGAAAAAAAATATATCTTCATATTTATTGTTTAGTAATCTGAATAAGAACAGCAGTAACCTAAGCAACGCCGGGTAATTCAGGTAGTATATATATATATATATATATATATATATATATATATATATATATATATATGGAGAGAGAGAAAGAGAGAGAAAGAGAGAGAGAGAGAGAGTAGATGAAGTCGAGAGAATCTCAATACAGAAAACACTAACTCTGAAATGATTTAAAGAGAGAGAGAGAGAGAGAGAGAGAGAGGGTCGCAAAGGAAAATGTAGGACGAGCTTACTTATGTGAAGCGAAACTGACAGCAAATGTGGTATCTTTATCTGCGAGTGTACTGCTTACAGAATCATTTTGGTTGATGAATAGTAGGTAAAATTCCACAAAATCTGTGAAGATCTTAGTAATGGAACATAAATCTCGACTATAATTTGAAAGGCGAGAATTAACTGGGGTAACTAGATGCTGTTTCAGTAGTCAATAACGACTCTTGCAAGCTTTTGTATTTACTTGCTGGTTCTGAAAGAAGGGAGAGTCAGTCCCCTTGACATTTGCTTGACTCCGAAACTGGTGTGATTGAAGCTGTTAATGTTTCGGTTAAATTGTTGTCAGTTGACACTAACAGGAACGACATGAACTGGAAGAAGATTCCAGAGGGCCGATATCTAGGGGGATGAAAGAACTGGACATAGGGTTTAGTCCGGGATCTGGAGGGTTGGACATAACAAAAGTGATGCGGCTTTATATCAATCTGATAAAATATAACATTATAGTATAATACAAATATAGTACAGCCGAAGGACTACAGCTGTTAAGTTATATTTTAAACTACAGGAGCAACCTAAACTGCTTCCCAGTTGAATAATAGTTTGTATTCGCATTAGAAATCTAGATGCTATATGAGTAATCCAAAGTAGAACAGAACAACTCTTCTCAAAAGCATTACAGCAACACCCACAATAGAAAAAAAATCAAGAGTACTTTAGAAATCTTACATTGCATAAAATCAGACTTTATTTTACTACGCAAGCGATCGTTAGGGAAGTATGATAATTACCACAAGAGCTGTATGCATTATCAACTTGGATCTTTATTACGGCTATAGTACTTTTGCTATAGCACTATACGATTGTATAGTGCTAACATTATAGTTATAACATGTTACTGAACTCTGATAATATCATGGCTATAGCAATATATCTATAACGTCTTTGCTATATATCCTACTCCTATTAAGAAGCCAAATCTCAAGTTACAGGCGCACTTTCTATTCGTTTTACTACAAGCTCCTCACATATTAACTTACAAAACGACTGTAAACATCATTCTCGGTATTAGAAGCCATTTGGTTTCTATGTTCTTTAGCAGACCTCCTCCTGTTTTCACCTTTCCTTTTAACTCTCTCTCCCCTTTCACATTTCCTCTGACCCGTATGCTCAAGAATTTTAAGCGTTTATTTATTTAGCTACATGAAGCTATATTACTCTCTCACCTTTATAGGGTAACATAGTTTTGAATATCGACGACTGTTATGGTTAATGGAAAAAAATATTTATTCATAAAATGCATTAACTAAAGCTAAGGATTAAACAATTCTATTATTGTAATTGAAACTATGACACATCATAAATCAGCTTCTGTACTTGACTACCACTATATTTTACCGACCCTGAAGGATGAAAGTCAATTTGACCTCGGCAGGACTTGAACTCAGAATCTAAAGGGTCGTAACTAAGTACGTCAATGCATTTTGTCCGACGCGCTAATGATTCTCCTAATTGACTTGCTTACTGTAAGAACTTTGCCTATTTTCAATGGAATCTTAATGAATAAAGTAGCGAATCCATTATATATTAAACCTGTTAACCAATTCAAATTGCACAAAATGCGAAATGAAAGACAAAGTGTCAATAACACTTGAGATATTTTTTTTTATCATACACCGGGTGGATATACTTACATACTTGGTTCGTAGGTTCGCGTTCTGATGTCAGCATTGCATAATAACATTTATTTATTTATTTGCTTTGCTAGTTAGTTGTTTGTATCATGTAACCAGAAATCCAATTAATGAGATATCAACTGAATCAAGCCTATAAATGGGAATGTGGCTTCTGAGCATGTCGAAGTCACAGTCATAACCCTTCATCTCTTGCTTTATATAGGCAGGCTTTTGTCCACTTCCTTTATTTTATAGAAGTATACATATAAAACTTCACGAACAAAATTGCAAAAGAAAGTCAGACACAAATATAAGGTTTATACATAATGGAAAATTTCACAGATGGCTTTTCAGAATATTATTTTCGTCTTCTCCGTTTATCATATACGGTTTCACCAAGAAGATGTATGTCTAAGTGCAAGCAATAATGTTGAGAATGCAATGAATAACGTTTCCTGAATCAAAGTTGTGATGCCTAATATTAAGAGTAGAGACTTAAAGATAATAAACAAAGTACAGAGTAAGATACAACATTTTCCAGCAAGTTGAGTACGAAAACAGGACCCGATTCTCTGCCTTAACGTTACTACTTTAAGGAAGTAGTCAACTGGCTTAATTTCGTTCTGTCTCAGAAATGCGTGGCTTTGTGAGAAGTAATTAAAATCAGATAACTTTCGAGCGGCGCTTCATTTATTTACAACACCGAATTCATTAACTTTTATATTCAAACTAGGAACTGAAACTGGATTGCAGACTTCTTTTACTGGTTTTAACCAGAGGCTGAGGCCATGCTAGGGTACACACCCTCAGTGAAAAAAAAAGAAAGAAAAATTTTAATGGTTTCAACTGGAAATTGAAACTTAGTTGTGATCTATGCTACCTACTCGTAGTTTATTTTTTTGTTAAAAGAAAAAATAACTGTTTCGAATGAAATCGTCCACTCCGGAATATGGCCCAGTTGATGCTTGTAAATCATAAAAGGGCTATCTCGTTTTCACCTGAAAGGGAGGTTAGAAAAGATTGTTTTGTCACTGGATCCGAAACTATTTCACCGTGGAATTTCTGGTATTTGCAGGCACACAGTTTTAACAATGATGATAAATATGATAGACGGGTTGTTACTACGACTAAAAATTTTATTAATTGCTATTTTCATGTCTTCCGGGCTAACATTTTTAATGGTTTTAATATATAGGAAAATATTCCAAGTTTTTAGTTCAAAACCATTACCGAATTACATGGCTTGATTCGGAAACCGCTATTTCTTGTTTTTTTCTCTAACGGCTATATTTACAGTCGCATACTTTTTAACATTAGTAATATACACGTTCAAAATTAATTAGCTTGTTATAAATTCAGAAAATAAAACTTATCTTCCTTCCAATAAAAAGCTAATTCGTAAGAGAAAAAAATCCCTGAACATTTCAAGTGAAAGCCAATCACAAGATGCTTTTCATGTTATTTTATCTGTTAAGTCGAACAAAACAAACTACAAACCAAGACTCCATGTTGGATTTCTTCCAGCGATGTATTCAAGTTTGTTAATATTGCAACTCTGGAAAAACTTCAGTTTGAAAGTTCGTATCAGATTATATCTTTCAAAACTTATATTTGTTATTTACGTTTATTTCTCATCTCGTTGTTCCGTATTCAAGGTGAACGCATAATATTTCATATACACAGTATAGCTTAAAAAAACTCAAAGAACAGTCGAAAAGGAAACTAAAATGTAAAGCTTTCTACTCAAATTTATTGTTGGCTAGCATTATTGAACGACAGATATTTAACTTTTTAAACGAAGCATAACTTGCTAATTCAATGAATTTAGTTTTCGTATTTTATTTCATTGGAATGAATAATTTGTATTAACATATTCGACTCTGTTTAAAAACGAAAAATTTATTTTAAGACACGTAATTTTTTTCACTTAAAATATTTTTGTATTTCTTTCACTTTAATAAAAAGGCTTAATAAAATACCCACCGCCTTCTTTGCATAATATTTTTTTTTCAATTCAACGAGACAAACGATTCAATCGATACTTCTATCAACCTTTCACAATCTACAGACAAGTGGTCCAATTTTTTCGTTTATCAAAAACTTTAAACTTTCTATATAACATGTAACAATTTTCCGTGAAGACCAATTTCCCTGACTGCACCAGCCTTCGCTTAATTTCTGACGTATTAAATGAAATGGAGACAATCATAAACGGTCATTGTTTGTATTCTACCGACTTTCTCTCACTATGTCTACTTAGTAGACATGGAAGTCATGAAAACAGCTGCTTCCCTCCAAACAAAACCTCAAGCTCAGTTACACGTTCCATACTTTCCTCTACACATAAACGATATTTTTACCTAACCTCACAACTCTCACGTTGATGACACCACGAGCTTCGATAACTTCTACCACAAAACATCATCTACACGCAACCGTGCACTACTTCAAAGAAGAGAGACCTGAGAAATATTCAATGGAGACATGGCTACAGTCTTTAAAAGCACCAAGGCAATGACTATGGTATCAGGGACACAATATACCATAAGATATTTTATGCTTGAATAAACTCTAAGAAAAGATAATCATAATGCTTATCGCTTTTTGCGTTTGTTATTGCTTTGATTGGTTATACAGCCTGAGTGACTAAATTACTTTCAGATTTCATGAGATTGGACATCAATTCCTTTGTGATCACTAAGAAAATTTGCCTTTGTAGTGTTCCTATAATTTGTTCAAGGGCAAACCAAAGTATTAATCGTCGAGATCTCCAAACAGCTTCTGTCAACTGGTCGCTAGTATGAGCTGTCAAAATACATCAGATATTTATAGATACTTTTATTTGTTTCAGTCATTTGACTGCGGCCATGCTGGAGCACCGCCTTTAGTCGACCTCGGAACTTATTCTATCAGTCACATTTGCCGAACCGCAAGGTTACGGGGACGTAAACACCCCAACATCGGTTGTCAAGCGATGGTGGTGGGACAAACACAGACACACAAGCATATATATATATATATATATATATATATATATATATACGGGCTTCTTTCAGTTTCCGTCTCCCAAATCCACTCACAAGGCTTTTGGTCAGCCTGAGGCTATAGTATAAGTCACCTGCCCAAGGAGCCACGTAGTGGGACTGAACCCGGGACCATGTGGTTAGTAAGCAAGCTACTTACCACACAGCCAATCCTTAGTGATTTCGTTAAGGTGGCAAGCTGGTAGGATCGTTAGCACGTCGGGCAAAATGCTTAGCGACATTTCGTCCGTCTTTACGTTGAGTTCAAATTCCGCAGAGGCCATTTTTGCCTTTCATCCTTTGTGGCTAGAGGTCGATAAAATTAGTATCAGTTGAAAATTGGGGTCGATGTAATCGACTTAACCCCTCCGCTGAACTGGCTGGCATTGTGCTAAAATTTGAAACCAATATCAATGATTTCGTAAACTACCAGAAAAAAAATGGTGTGACCTACATCTGAGACAGTGAAAATGCTATACTCAAATGTTTTTTTTTCTAAATTAAGCCCGACGGAAGCAGTATGGGACGGAGAAATGTTAGTCAATACCGTCAAAACCAGTACTTCACTGGTATTTTATTTTAACAACCCCGGAAGGATCGGTAAGCATTTCACACACACACACACACACACACACACACACACACACACAAATACCAGCAGACATTCAGCGTCATATTTTTAATTTATTATTATTTATTGGAACGCTAAAATCTTTGGAGGGCTAGTCGAAGGAGGAGGAGGATATAGCGACTATTGCAGACTGACACGTCAGTCTTACCAAACCAAACCAATTTTATTAATATAGACTAATGACCCGTCATTTATTGATGTAAATTATATTTTATTGTAATGGATCATAGGATCTATGTAATTCATTGATTTTCGTTACCATATTATCTTGATAAGTAAAAATTGTTTCTTTGTGGAATTTCTGTTCCAACCATTACTAATCACACATCGTTAGATACTCGGTCATTGTACTTTCGTGCATGCTCACCAGCTGGTCTCTATCTGCACAAATTGACAATTTAAGATTAGGTCTGTTAACCAAAGATGCCATAGTTTTAATTTGTCTAATAAGCTCAATATTCTCCAAAAAAACATCTCTTGAATATCTCTTGTGCGTAATTTTGTTGCAGGAAATCTACTATTTCTGATGTTAATTTGGTCATTTAAATCATCAATAAAATAGACTTGAGCATATCTAGGAATATTTTTATCTGTATTATGTAATGAACTTATTCTATTGTAAATGTGACTTTGTCTTTCGAAAACTGGCATGAATCCCACTAGAGATATTGATTCACCAACTCCAAAGGATGTCAGTGAAAACAATTCATTATATTATTTGATAATTTAAAAAAAGTTTTTGGAATCCAGATTTTCCAGTAGCATTAGTATATTTAAAGGTTCAAATGGTCTTTCAAACAAAATTAATTTAACTTTACCATTTGAACAACATAAGTTCATCCTTAAACAGTTTTGCACGACAATGCTTACAAACTACTGGCATTATTCCTAAATTTGATAGATTATCATAATTTTTAGTTGCATCATAATCAAATGCTGCTTTTGTAAATGATTTAACAGAAGTACATAGTTCAGCATATCTTGATCTTTACTCCATAGCCTGAGTTCTTGTCACAATGTGCGAAATTCTAATTTCCTCTCTTATTTCTTGTGTCGAATTTTCTTTCAACACTTGGTGGGCCAATCTGTTTTCTTCTCTAATCTTTGAAATGAGAGTCTTTCTCGTCTTCGTTTTTGGTACTCTCAATTTCTTGCTTCTTGAATTTCTCTCTCATTTTCACTCATTTCATCTCTCTTTTGGCGTTTTGTTGCTGAGGTATTTAAAATTTTCCTTGTATCGTTATTTACGACACTTATACTATTGTCGTTATTTAAGCTATTAGTTGCATCATTTAAGTTTTGGTCGGTTCTTACTTGAGTAATAATTTCTTGTTCCTCCATAGGCAGAGAATTTCTTGCCACAATGTGCGAAATTCTAACTTCCTCTCTTATCTCTAGTGTCGAATTTTCTCTCAACACTTGTTGAGTAAATCTGTATTCTCTAATTTCACTTCTTCTTTGAATTGAGTCTTTCTCGTCTTCGTCTTTGATATTCTCGATTTCTTGCTCTCGAATTAAATGAAATAATGTTCGATTATAGATCGACTTTTCCTTGTACCCGTGTATAAACCGCACCCGCCTTTTACTGGATTTTCCCGTCTGAAAAAGTGCAGTTAATACACCGGCAAGTACGGTGTTTATATATATATATATATATATATATATATATATATAATAGAAATATGTTACAAAAACAAAATAGAAATTACATGTGGAAATGTAAGGGGAAAGTAAGCAGAAAAATAAGCGAAAATGCACATTGGAAATAAAAAAATAAAGGCTTTTTATGAAAAGTAACGATAGATATATACAATTAGATGAACTGAGGTAGGAATAAAGGTAATAAAAAACATTATTGTGAGTTGTTAAAGAGATTTAAAAGCATACCGGTTTCGTAATATTACTAATCATTGCTTTGAATACACACCGAATACTGAACGGTTTAAGGTCTATTAGTCACTTAGTAAAAAGATTATGTGTAAGGGAGGTAAGTAGTTCTGGATTTGGTGCAATTAGGGTAAATCTAGATCTGTAATGTGAATGGTGTATGGGTTGTATGGGGGTTAGTGGTATTAAATGGAAGATTTATATATAGTTTCACGCAGTGGAATGTGGCCATGATGGGACACCACCTTGAAGAGTTTTAGACGAAAAAATTGTCCCTAGGATTTACTCTAAAGTTTGGTGTTTATTCCACCGTTCAGTTTTGCCGAACTGCTCCGATACAGGAACGTAAACAAACCAACACATGTTGGAGCGTCAGCTTGGATATATCGGTCAAACCGGTCGACATGCACCATAGAACACCCTAACACACACACACACACACCACACCACACCACACACACACACCACTCATCACATACACACCACACGCACGCACACACACTATCACGTACACGGGCATACTTACCATCTTGTATTTGTTCTCTTGACTCCGAATACTCTTTTCAGCCGACTATTCAATTTCCGGTCAATCAACGGCCATCATGAAAAACCATCTCTATTCGGGTATTTTCTTCTGGATTACTCCTTTTAGGTTTTTCGATTTTCCTCGTCTTTT
Source organism: Octopus bimaculoides (assembly GCF_046866305.1). Taxonomy (NCBI): domain Eukaryota; kingdom Metazoa; phylum Mollusca; class Cephalopoda; order Octopoda; family Octopodidae; genus Octopus; species Octopus bimaculoides. The sequence goes on along the minus strand of NC_142932.1, from coordinate 110,755,981 downwards.
CTTCTTCCTTTCCACTCTACACTCTTTTACGAACAAGGAAAATTCCCGAAACACAAAATGAATCCATTCTTCTGAATGTCAAAGGGATAATTTTGATCATGAACGTATTTGTTTGTTGTAGTTCCTTCGTTTATATATATATATATATATATATATATATATATATATATATATATATATATATATATATATATATAATATTTGTGTGATGTGTGTATATATATATGTATATATAATATGTGTGATGTATATATATATATATATATATATATATATATATAATATTTGTGTGATGTGTGTATATATATGTATATATAATATTTGTGTGATGTATATATATATATATATATATATATATATATATATATATATATATATATATATATTTGTGTGATATGTGTATACATATATTCATGTGAATGTATATATATGTGTGCGTGGTGTGTGTGTGTGTGTGTGTGTGTGTTTGTGTATATATATATATATATATATACAGATATATACACATAAATATACATACACACATCTCGGGAGGGTCATTAGGCCGACAATAAACACATGCCCTAGTGAGTGTTTATTATTGGCATAATGACCCTCCTGGGATACAACAAAACATGTTTCAACACATGAATTCACAACAAGAATCTTGCAAGCCAAATACAAAAACCATATACATACATACATACATACATACATACACACACACACATACATACATACATACATACATACATACATACATACATACATACATACATACATACACACATACATACAAAAAATCCCTTGACTTAATTCGTTTAGTTCCAAACGTGCAATCGTTAAGTGAGAGAGAAATTCACAAAGGAATAATGTTTTAACGACGGTAACGTTTCTGTTGATGAGATATGATACGGGAAGTTTTAAAACTATTAAACAAAGAGCAATGGAAAAACAATTTACTCATAACAAATTTTTAATACACCGTAGATATTAAATAAATCATTTCCAAAGAATAAGCACTCAAATGTTTCTAATTTATTATTGTTATTTTTCATCACTAAACCTGGTTTGGATATTGCTTTGCTTCTTGTGTCCGATTCAGTTAAAACAAAAATGTATCTTTCTATATTAATTTTCAAGTGTTCCTTGCTTGTGTGTTACTTTTCTTTTCATAGATTACATGATAGCAGACATGAGATTTATTTTTATCCGTTGCATCTTTTGTTCTTCGTTTGAAATATGAATTTCGTGACTAAAATATCTCAATCAATTTTTCAGTATGTGAAAAAGACTTTGTCAAGGTCTTTAAGAGTGAAATACTAAACAGGAGTTTCCAGTGTTCATATCACTCGTAGATCATGATGCAATTTTATTAAGCAGTAACATAGTGTTTTTTGTTTTCATTTCAAACAATCTCTACAGGATCTTCATATCTTCCAAAATTAAGAGATTAAAAGCAAAAACACATTTGTTCCAAACGTCTTTCATTTTTATCTCTGTATTTCCTCCAGGTTTATTTTATTATATTTCCTGCACTTAGAACATTGACTGATTTTCATAATTCTTTTAATGTTGGAATCCTTCCTTATCAATACTGTTTATTAACTGATTAAATGTCTACCACAATTAATATGCTTTAGATGATGCAATAACGCCTTGATAAAAGTGATGTTCTATTTGGCAGCATAAACATTAATCTAACGTTTGGAAGGTAATGTTGTAAAGGCTTTGGAAGACAACTTGCATTATCTACGATCAGCAACACATGAAATGGAATATTTTTGACACCACCATAATTTTGTTCCCTACAAAGTGACGCACAAAACTAATTTTCAAGCAGAGAAGCAGTAACTCATGATTTTTTTATTGCCTTTCATATGACCGCAAGTGTAGCTTTTACGAGGCCTTCAAGTGCCCTTGGATTTTTGACACAGTGCACAATTATTGGTCTTAACTTACAGTATCATCCAATTATATTGTATTAAACAATAACATTAACCGATCTTTAGCTATTTTAAACCTAGCGCCGATGACCTTTTCCTTTTATAACCTGGCTTTCAAAAAAGGTGCGTTTGGTCTACGTTAGTAGTTATGAGCTTGTGTAACTATATTCTATTATTTCTTCCAATTATTTCAGTAACAAATTTATTGCTTCAATATAGCACTCGTAGCTTGTCTGTGAACTTTTATATAATGCCGATAAGCTGGTTTTTATATCTATAAAACCAGCCATAGCTTCCAGTAAATGCTTCGCCACTGTTGCATTCTTACCTCTTTAGACATCATAAAAATAGATGAAGCCTTAGCACGAATAACAACTCGAATAACCGGCATATTTAATCGTTACATGTAATCAGTTATTTATGTTGATAAATGCGAGTAAATATGGCCGGCTTGTTCCTTATTAGGTATCCTCGTATACAGCAGAGACTGCACACTTTTAATTTCGTTCAAATATTTTGCTGATCTATTAAAATCGTACATACAGTTGACTAACCGAAAGAAAATTTTGAATCCAGATCTTTAAGAGTCTTTGCCGTTTTTGTTAATGTAAAATCTATTTTGTTTCTTAAGTATTGTTTTCCATTTCTTTATATTATCATTAGCATTTTAAACTGGACCGTTCTTTCTCTTTTTGGGGATATTGGAAGGGCGAATTAATTCGAAAATTTTAAGACAACGAAACAACGGAGAGATTATGAACACAGTAAAGGTACACGCCACTAACACTACGCAAATCTAACTGAATGATTGAATAAATGAATGAACGCACACTTGCACTACGGTGAGTGAACTTTTAAAGTAGTCTTCGTGCAAGTTTGATATTTATTTTCGCAATTGCCATTAAAATTTCTATGCTTATGATTTAAAATAACGATATTAAAGAGGGAAATCGTAAAGTGGGTGCATTACTAATATATGTATATATATATATATTAGTGAATAAATACTGGACTAAATCTTTTAATTTAGTGCCCCACAAGGCCACCGTTCAATGACAGAAACAAGTAAAAGAATGAAATAATACATGCATAATACGCGCGCGCGCGCACACATACACACACAAACGCGCGTGTTCGTATAATAGAAACATGAACGCATGCATCACATAAGCATATTTGTGGTAGGCGCATGCGTGGTTGTCCAGTAAGACGTTTGCTTCCCAATCCCACATGGTTTCAAGTTCAGTCCTTGCATGACACCTTGCACAAGTATTTTATACTATAGCCTCGGACAGACCAAAACTTTGTGAATGGGTTTGGTAGACGGAAACTGAAGGAAGCCTGTCGTATATATATATATATATATATATATATATATATATATATATATATATATATGTATGTGTGTGTGTGTGTGTGTGTGTGTGTGTGTGTGCGTGCGTGCGTGTGTGTTTGCCACCCTCCATCGCTTGACAACTGGTGTTGGTATGCTTACGTCCCCGTAACTTGGTGGTTCAGAAAAAGACCCGATAGAATAAGTACCAGACTTTACTTAAAAAATAAAAAGTAAAAAATAATTACAAATAATAATAATAATAATAATAATAATAATAAGTACTTGGGTTGATTCGTCCAACTAAAATTTTTCAAGGCGGTGTCCCAGTATGGCCGCTGTCTCACGACTGAAACAAGTAAAAGATAAAAGGTACGTGTGCCCATCAAACATACCTCTACGTGCCCATCAAACATACCTCTACGTGCCCATCAAACATATCTCTACGTGCCCATCAAACATACATCTACGTGCCCATCAAACATATCTCTACGTGCCCATCAAACATACCTCTACGTGCCCATCAAACATACCTCTACGTGTCCATCAAACATGCCTCTACGTGCCCATCAAACATAGCTTTTGATTTCGAAGCAAACGCTTTTAACCGCGCTGCCATAGCCGTCAATTCCTAATTAATTTGCTCTCCATACCGGTCACGTTAGATTATTCTTACCCCAACACGACTCGTTCAGCTTTCAGCAACAGGATTTCTTTCTACTTACGATCTCTACCAAATTGGAGTCTACACTTTACTCACCTGTTGTCTTTGTTGGCAACTGTCGAAATTAAGAACACCTCCATACTTATCTACTGACGGTGAACTTTTCTGACAGACATGTTGCGGCGCTGTTTTCCTTCTTTTTTCTTCCAAGTAGAAATTACAGTCAAAAATGAACTCTCAATTACATGGTTTATGTGTGACCTAATTCTTTAATTATATCATAAAAATCTTCTCAATGAGGGTTTTCAAGCAGCCTTGTCTTATGGAAGATGCATCCAAACTTATTTGTTATTTTTGCCCCATATTTCCTCACTTAATTCTTTTGGTAGTAACACTACCTCTTCCTGGCTGGCATATGTCCGTGCCTTTTTAATTTTTCCTCCAATTATGTTGAAGTCCAATTATAACTGCACGTGAGGCTCGTACACAATCTTTTTTTACGTTGTCGTTTTTCATTACTGATAGTTTTCCTTTTCTTCTGTTGCTGGTATCTCAAACTGCCATCAGTACTTTGTTGATTTAGTCATTAATAGCGGTGTCTACAGTATTATTATTATTATTATTATTATTATTATTATTATTATTATTATTATTATTATTATTATTATTATTATTATTATTACTGTTAAGATAGCGAGCTGGCAGAATCGTTTGCACGCCGGGCGAAATGCTGAGTTCAAATTCCGCCGAGGTCGACTTTGCTTTCATCCTTTTGGGGTCAAAAAATTTAGTACCAGTGAAACACTGAGGTCGATGTAATCGATTAGTCCCCTCCCCCTAATTTCAGACCTTGTGTCTTTACATTATTTACATTTGACGGATATTTGTCCTCATCTTGTTTGTTGTTAACACAGCGTTTCGGCTGATATACCCTCCAGCCTTCATCAGGTGTCTTGGGGAAATTTCGAACTTGGGTTCTCATTCCTAAGGTATTTTTCGATGTTATTATTATTATTATTGCCTTTGCACAGCTTCTAACGCTGGAGATGTACTACAGTGTTAGCTGTTCACTACTAATTAACTAAGGTAACAACTCATATTTTTCGAGCACACCTTCCGGAGTATTCGAGCGGAGTATACGCGCTGGGGCCGATGTAATCGACTTAATCCCTTCCCCCAAATTTGAGGCCTTGTGCATCCAGTAGAAAGGATTATTATTATTATTATTATTATTATTGTTGTTGTTATTATTAAAAGGCGTTGAGCTGGCAGAATCGTTAGCACACTGGACGAAATAGTTAGCGGTATTTCGCCCGTCGCTACGTTCTGAGTTCAAATTCCACCGAGGTCGACTTTGCCTTTCATCCTTTCGGGGTCAATAAAATTAGTACCGGTTACGCACTGAGGTTGATGTAATCGACTTAATCTCTTCCCCAAATTTGAGGCCTTGTACTTCCAGTAGAAAGGATTATTTATTATTATTAATTATTATTATTATTAATTATTGCTATTATTACAAGGCGGCGAGCTGGCAGAATCGTTAGCACACTGGACGAAATAGCGGTCTTTCGTCCGTCGCTACATTCTGAGTTCAAATTTCCACGAGTTCGACTTAGCCTTTCATCCTTTCGGAATCGATAAATTAAGTACCAGTTGCGTACAAAGTTCGATCTAATCAACTGCCACACCCCACACAAAAAAAAATTTCAGGCCTTGTTCCTATAGTAGAAAGGATTATTGTTGTTCTTTTGATTATTTGCATTTTCTAATATTATGGTTGCTGTAAGTATTATTGCTGTTAATGTTAATACTGGAATTATTGCTGTTTTTTGGCAATTTTTCACAGAAGACACACTGGTATTTTCTTCCCCCGTTCCCGTAGAATGGAGCTGGCTATCAATCATTTGTGAGTTATCTTTCATTGTCATCGCAGTGACCATTTTTAATGAATTTTTTTCGCGAGAATTTGAGTCTGTGCGCTTTGAATAACTTGGATTGTTCAAAATCATCTGCATGAAATTTTGTAGGAAGAAATATGCAAGCCTATCTATCTATCTATCTATCTATCTATCTATCTATCTATCTATCTATCTATCTATCTATCTATCTATCTATCTATCTATCTATCTATCTATATGCATGCATATACTATACGCACACACACACACATATATATATACATGAGTATATATGTAATATACACATGTATGTAAAATATGTAATACATATATATATATACACAGTACACGTAATATGTATGTATAATATATATATATACAGGCATATACATATATATATATATATATATATATATATATATATATATATATATGTATATATATACATATATAAATATATATAATATATATATGTATATATATATATATATATATATATATATATATATATATTATGTATAACATATAATAAAATATATCAAATATGATCATATATATATATATATATATATATATATATATATATATATATATATATATATATATATATATATATATGTATATATATATATATATATACACACGTATATATATACACACATATATATACTGTATTTTGGGACGATCATTTTTTGCCAAATAAACACACGCACTTTATATTCGTTCTTCACTCGTTTATTACTGTTCTTATTCTAACTCGTGTCCCTTTTCCGGAAAGCTTTTATCACACATCTGTGACCTCTTCAGCGACACTTTCCGTCTCCGTGTGTGCTCTTGCTCCACTTATTTCATTCTGTTCTTCTGTGTTGTGTATACTTATATGCGTATGCGTTTGCGTCTGTGTTTGTGTGTGTGTGTGCGTGCGTACATGTGTGTGTGTATTTGTGTGTGTGCGTGTATGTGTGTATGTATCGTTGTTCTTAGTAGCACTATGACCTTCCCCTCAGCACTATAACCTTCCTCATATGTATTATATACACAGACACACAGAAACAGACAGACAGACACACATACACACACACACACACACACACACACACACACACACACACACACACACACATATAGTATAGGCGCATGCATGGCTGTGTGGTAAGAAGCTTGCTTCCCGACCGCATGGTTCCAAGTTCAGTCCTACTGCGTGGCACCTTGGGCAAGTGTCTTCTGCTATAGCCTCAGGGCGACCAAAGCTTTGCGTGGATTTGGTAGACGGAAACTGAAAGAAGTCCGTCGTATATATGGATATATATCTTTGTGTGTCTGTGTTTGTCCCACCACCATCGCTTGACGACCGATGTTGGTGTGTTTACGTCCCCGTAACTTAGCAGTTCAGGAAAAAGAGACCGATAGAATAAGTACAAGGCTTACAAAGAATAAGTCCTGGGATCGATTTCTTCGACTAAATACTCCAGCATGACCGCAGTCAAATGACTGAAACAAATGAAAGAAAGTAAAAGAACACACATAAAATTATACATAACACACACGTCGCGCACGCGCTCACACACGCATAAAATTTGTGTAAAAATCCATGAGTTAGATAAAAAGTCACTCGTATATAAGGTAATAGAGTGAATATATTATAATAGTTACTATTGCTACGATATGATATTATAGTCTTACGATAGCCAAATTACCAAATGATTTCATGCCAAGGATGGAGCATCAACTCTAGCAATCGTCAGAAATGGCTGAATGGTATAATATGGTCTAGGATCTTTGTCTGTGGATGCCTGATAGTGCCAGATTTAGTTTATAACTTTTAGGACTGCTGTAAAAAAAAGCAAAAAAACTCGAACGAAACTCATGGGGAGAAATCAACCAGATCAAATCCATGGAATAGAATATTTAGTTGATCGGAGTTGTGTCCTTTGAAATCGGACAAAAAATAGTCTACCCTGGTATATAAGATATTGTTTTGCTGGGATGGGTTAAGGGCTGGGCGGGATAGGGATGCAAAGGGAGGGGTGGAGCAGTGTGTGTGGAGTAATTTTGAAACTATGTGTCGTCACATACATACATGAGTGTATGTGCTTGTTTATATCAAAGTTAGGTGTGTATGTGGGGGCAGAAAACTTATATTAATTCCTCCCATTGCAGTGAGGGAAAACACCAATGGAAGGGGAGCTAACGTTTTGTATTTATGGTGCAGCCCACCAGTTTGCTACAGTATACTTGCATTCATTTTCAAAGTTTTGGTAGGCGTCTGAGCGAAGAGACTTTTCCTTATGATTCTTTTCTCAACTAATCAGAATCTACACCTCCTATTGCTGTTAATGTAAGGTTTATACTTTTCCAGTATCCTCCACTTCATGTCGTAATGCGCTGCACTTGCCTTCAATGTCCATATATATCACGCTAGTGTTGCGAAATTATGCTTCTCTTGGATATTAAACGAGGACTTGTGGTTATGGAACTTGGTCCTGAAGGGATCTTATGTCGGCTCTCTTCTCGTACGTTCTTTCGACACCACTCCCGCCTCAAAACGGTTCCTGCGTTGTCATTTAATGGGGGGTGGGTGAGTGGAGTGGTGTTATACACACACACACTACTAGTTCCAAAATTTGACACAAAGTCAGCGATTCCGTGGGAGGGGATAGATCGATTGCATCAACCACCAGTACTAAACTGATACTTATTTTGTTGACTCCGAACGCAATGAAAGCAAAATCGACCTCGGCGAAATTTGAACTCAGAACCTAAAGACGGACGAAATGTATATATATATATATATATATATATATATACATATACATATATATATATATATATATATATATATATACATATACATATATATATATATATATATATATATATATATATATATATATATACATATATACATACATACATACATACATACATACATACATATATATATATATATATATATATATATATATATATATATATATATATATATATATATATATATGGGAGAATATACAAAAAATAACAACAGACGAGGACAGGTGGTGTAAATAACAAAAGTATATATTAGTATGACGCTCGGGAATATATATATATATATATATATATATATATATATATATATATATATATATATATATATATATATATATATATATATATATATATATATACACATATACATATACATATACATATATATATATATATATATATATATATATATATATATATATATATATATATATATATATATAATACATGATACGTATGTTATATAGTATTCGCTCACAAGGCATTGGTCAACCCGAGGATATAATAAAAGGCACTTGCTCGTGGTGCCACGTAGTGAGACTGAACCCGAAACCGCGTGGTTACGAAGTGAACTTCTTAACCGCATAGAGATGCTCCCTCATCCACACGCACGCACGTACACACACATACACACGCATACACACGCACACACAAATGTAAATCTATGCATTGACACACGTACGAGTCTCTGTATGTATTTTGTGAAGGTTTATTCAATTCTTCCTAGAGTACAATCTGCTCATTAACAAAGTGACAAGGCTTCTCTGTTTGAGTTAAACCAGTACCACAGGCTTTTGAATATGAGAGAGCGAGAGGGAGAGAGTTATTGTGTGCGTATATGTGAATGGAAGTGCTTTTCCCCAACTATATGTATATGTATGATTGTATGTATTATTAACTGGATGGGAAAAGAAATTAGAATCAGCGATACCTATATTACAAGTAAATGTTTCTCGTCTTGATTTTATCTTTACATTTCATCAGTTATCATTTCCCGTTATCCTTGCCAGAAAGAAACGCTCCCTAATTATAGAATACTTTAATTGTTATGTGCCTCTTCTGTTCTCAACTCGGTCGGTTTGCTCTACAGTAGCGCAGCGCACATACGTATAAACTAACTTGTATCTTTTGCCAAGCACTTTAGTCAGATACGCCCAACGCGTCCAGCAACACAAAACTAAAGCGTTAACTTCATAATACATCACAGTCTCGAACATGAAACTGAAAATGTTATAAAACTTGCTTTTGGCTCGTTACCAAGCATCTGTGTTCTATTATATTAAAAATCTATGTAGCTGGGTTTTCTAAGTATTATTATAATCTTTCTTTGCTTTTATGTATGCACAAAATCCATTTCACTTGAAATTCTTAATACAATGCTCTTCAGACAACAGAAAAAAATATAGATTTATTAATTGAAGATAGTACTTATGTAAATAAATGCAAACCCTGGTACAGTAACATTTCTATTCAATATTGGTTAATTGTAGAAATTAAAAGGTAAGTAAATACTGAGTAGGAAATTTGTCATGCTGTAATATTTGTTTACCCTATAGGTTGGTGGAGACGGCTGGGACGTTAAAAATTCGGGTTGGATGATTTATTTATGAATTTAAGCATCTTGGAGCCGTATTCATGAGTGATGGGAGGCAGGAGGTAGAATTGGATGTAATAAGTGCAGGAGGTAGAATTGGATGCTAGAAGTGCAGGTAATGCACAGTAACGCACGAGCCCCAGCGTTCCATCCCTAGAAGAAGAGAGGTTAGTAAAAAAGCCAAACTCGTTATCTTTAATTCGATTTTCGTGCCTATAATCACCTATGATCAGAAATGCTGTGTAATGACTGACAGAGATCGCAAATACAAAATTAGGTTCTTCCGGAGGATTTCTGGAGTAGCGTTATTCGACAGGATGCATAGTTCGGAGATCAGGGTCGCTACTTTTCTGCATTGAGAGGTCACTCAAACATGTGATTAGAATGTTGCAGAAAAGAATCGCAAGACGGATTCTTGAAGCCGAGCCAAGCGGCAGGAATCCGTGGGGTAGATCAAGAACGAGATGGTTGGATAATATCTGTAGTCTTAGTTGGTTACGCTTTGGAATTCAGCCGGGAAGTACAATCACGGTTGCTTCTGTTAGGAGGTACCTGAGGACTCTACCACTCGATCCTATAAAGAATAGATGGGCGAATGACATACTATCTGTTTATTATTCCCACTGTTATCAGTTGAATATTTATCTGGAATCAATATTATATCAATTATGTAAGTTCTAATATAATATACAACTATTGTTTCTTTGAAGTCGTTTTATTTGAGCCAATTTTCAAGAAATCGATAGTTATTTAATTTTTGCTTTAAAAGCAGAAAAAAATGTTTTCCTAATTTTCTATACATTATTTATTATCTCGTGTATGAAGAATTTATTTAATATGTAAAATAAATGCTTTTATAACTAAAAATAAATAAAACCGCGATGCAATTTCAATATTTATTTCAAATTTTGACACCAGGTCAGCAATTCCGGAGAAGGGGATGAGTCGATTACATCGACCCCAGTAGTCAACTGGTACTTATTTTATCGTCTCCGTAATGATGAAAGGCAAAGTCAACCTCGGTGGTGTTTGAACTCAAAACGCAAATTTTGACGAAATGTCACTAGGCATTTTACCCGGCATGCTAACGATTCTGCCAGCTCACCGCCTTATGCAATGTCAATATTAGAAAAATTAAGAATAAGGCGAGGAGCTTGCAGAATCGTTAGCATGCCGGGTAAAATGCTTAGCGGAACTTCATCCGACTTTACGTTCTGAGTTCAAATTCCACTGTGGTCGGCTTTGCCTTTCATCCTTTCGGGGTTGGTAAAATAGTACCGGTTGAGGCACTACTTCAATACGGAAGTCCCGTAGGGTTAGTTTTAGGGTTAGTTAGGGTTAGGATTAGTTTTTAGGGACCTCTGTATTTAAGTAGTACCGTAGTTGAACACAGGTTGATGCAATCGACTCATCCCCTCCCCCAAATTACTGGCCTTGTGCCAAAATTTGAAATCAATATTAAAATAAAGTATTTTGAGCATAAAGTAAATTTGAACATTGTTTTATGAAACAAATGGCATGTTTTAAGTTATTGTAAAAATTGCTCGTAAATGGTACAGAAATGTGGAATATAAAGAAACAATATAATATCACGACATTTTCAGAATACACCGTAGACAAGACAGTCAAATGATGACAAATATATTTTCGGCAAAATGTAATCTCAATGTAAGTGAATTTCTGATAAGGTAACTGGTTAAAAACCTTATATCAAGGCTCAATCAAATAATAAAAAATAGAGTTAGTGTTAATATTTTAAAAGCAAGGAGCATTAAATATGTTAATATGAAATAATTTCACGGCGGGGGAACAAAAAGACATTAACTAACATTATTGCGAGTTTATCGGCTAGTACGGGAGACATCTCGAGACATATTTACATCTTATTTGATTTTATCAGTGAAGCATAGACTTAAACCGTACACACCGAAGTTTTGTGTCCGTCGAAGTAATGAAGTTAACATAATAATATACGTGCGTGCGGATGACGTCTACGAATAATATATTCTCTTGAGAACTTTTATTTTTATCTATCAATAAGTGTACATTCTTTTATATTTACTTAGCAATCCTTTCATTACAACCTCAGTAAGTACAGCGAAATGTATGCTTCATTGGAAAGGGCTAATACAGTCGAAACATGCTCGGAATTATCTCTCGTGTTCACCGAAAGCATCAAAGTAATATTAGTCATTGGCTGATGTTATTTTTTCCTCACTGTTAGCTTTTTGATGTGCCATACATTAAATATGTTAACACCAGCTTAACTATAGGGCAAACTCAGTTGAAATACCTATGGCTTATGATAGTTGGCAAATGTGGCGTTCTGTTGTGTTTCAAAAGTGACAGATGTAAGACGCTAGTTCAAACGGCGAATTTGTCTAAGAACTGTCATGAAAATATGTCAGATATATTCAACAGCATTTTGAAATTCGGTGTTTATTAGTGCACTGTAATCAAAGACTTGTGATGCAGGAAACAAGAGTTTATCTAAATATTTAAAGTTTCTAGTTACAAACACGCCCTGTTGTTGTCATTAAAAATATATTTCATCTTTGAGGAAATAAAATCGTTGCTGCAGAAAATGACTGTGAGCAGATACTGAATTTGAGTTCGAAGCCAAGCGTAACAGATGTAAACTTTACTAGCAGAGTGACGTCGAAAATTCCTGCTGGGATTTCTATTTTAATATGATAAAGAAAACAATTCGTACAGTATTACAAGATCCAAAACTAAATAACGATCCTTACATAGAAACTTGTTCAGAAACTTGACAGACAGTAATATTGCAATGAATCGTGTCTGAAATATGAGTTATATAAAATCTGTGATAATAAATTTGATAGTAAGTGTGTGTGTGTGTGTGTGTGTGTGTGTGTGTGTGTGTGTGTGTGTGTGTGTGTGTGTGTGCGCGCGCGCGCGCACAAATTAAAACTTGATAAGAGGTCATTTAATACTTTCATATGCCACCAGGTCCCTTTTACATACAAACGATGATTCAAAAAGGGCTTACAAGACTTGTGGGTACGTAGATATTTGCAGTTATATTAAAAGGAGAGATGGGGATAAAGACGTTATACAATATACTGAAGACAAATAAAAAATTTGATACAAATATATACATAGAATGCACATCACACGCGCGCACACACAAACATAATAAAACAGGTAATTTAATAATGGTAATTATTTGGCTATTGTATAATAATGCAAATATAGGTTAATTGCTATATCTAATAATAATGTTAACATGACGATATGTATATATGTAACCAAAACCTCACTCTCTGTCACCCTTCCCAAATCTCTGACAGTGTCTTTAAAGGCGACCGATGAACTTACTTGTCCTGCTACTTCAACTACCAACTTTGAAGATATGAAATAGATGCTGTAAGACAGGGGGAGAAGGAAGCGAAGGGGAAGATCGTAGAGGAAAAATTGTCCAATTTTGTTTAGCCGCGAGTTGACTTATGGGTACTGAAACTGCTGAAAGTAACAGCCAAAATTAATAAACCACCCCCAACAATTTTAATAAAAGCTATATTGAACAATATAGTTGCTGATAGAAAAATGATGGGATTGTCATTAGAGTTTTGTTCGACTGCGATTTATTTGCTCTACATAGACATATACCTTTTTATTTCTTTATTGCCCTCTGGGGATTAAAAATAGAGGGAATAAACAAGAACAGACAAAGGGATTAAGTCGATTACATCGACCCCAGTGCGTAACTTGTACTTATTTAATCGACCCCTAAAGGATGAAAGGCAAAGTCGACCGCAGCGGAGTTTGAACTCATAACGTAACGGCAGACGAAATACCGCTAAGCATTTCACCCGGCGTGCTAACGTTTCTGCCAGCTCGCCACCCTACATATTATATCTTTTTGAAATCATCATGATCCCGGGGTTGAAAATCTGCCCTCCATTTGGTTCTTGAACAACCAGCTTTGAGATCTGATTTGAAAGCGTTTGGGCTGCTATTTCTAGCAAATAAAGCTTGGTCGTCAGAGATCAACAATTGGAATTCGACTTGGGACTGGAACAATAGAATGATTGCATTACAGAATTAATTCTCTTCCGTACTTAACCTCTGACCAAACACCACCAGCGCATATAGTCATTACAGACGTATTATAGTTATGCTATTTAGACCTCTTTAGTTTGGGGCCACAGACCCAATTAACACTCCGCAGGAGCTAGCTTAAAAGTCTGCACAGAGTGCGACTTTTAAGCTAGTATACATACACACACACATACATACATACATACATACATACATACATACATACATACATACATGCATACATAGGTACATACGTACGTATATATATATATATATATATATATATATATATATATATATATATATATATCTGGCCGTAAAGCCTTTTCTGTTTGTTTTCCTGTCTTGTTTTTTGTCCGCCACTACATTCCTCCATGGCAAGATTTAATTTGCGTATGCAAATTTAATCTGCGGTCCATGGGAAGAGCCGTTTTAACGATGCGTCCTGCCCAGCTCTTCGAAACGCCGGTGTTAAAACGGGGGTAGCTGATGAAGTAGAATGTTCTCTATGTGGCTTGTGTGTTTTCTCGTCTACGTTTTGTTTGCATTGTCCTGTACCCAGATATGCACCTATACATACAGGTGGATGTCGGTATGCACATACCTGTACGTATATATGCATATACCCATTTACTATTTGTTTATATATATATATATATATATATATATATATATATATATATATATATATATATATATATATATATATATATATTTGTTTATATATATATATATATCCTTACAATGACTGGTAAAAAATCAGATGAAGGGCAGTTTTTTGTGAGTTCTATCAATTATTCCACTCGATTTCTGAACTGATTCAAAGAGACATTCCACTGAAGCTATTCTTCAGATTTTAGCAATGAATTCCTCTGTTTAGTGTCACCAAGTATCTCTATAGGAAAAAAAAAAGATGATATGTGTGCACTAATCTTAAATATTAATTGATTAGGCTGACAAAAATAGTAGAGAAGTTGATTAGATTCATGTCATTAGTTACGTCGCTTTACATTCTAAATAAATAACGAACTCGCCAATACTTTCATCCCATTCAGGGTCGATAAAATATGTTCTAGTTGTTTTAAACCCCAGATCAGCCCTGTTCAAGCAAATCTGCGATCAGTAGTATTTTAACTAGGACCATCCTGTTATTTTGGAGGACATCTAGCACTACATTATATAATCTGTTTTCGTTTCTTCTTTTTTTTTGAGACGATAGCTTGTGATTTGAGGGGTATTTGACTCCTCTTGGTTCAAAAGAGCGTTCGTTAATTATATAGAAATTGGTAACATGATATGTAAAAGAATAAATCGAAAGATCGAAGGTGTACAAGAACTCTGAGTCTCAAAGGAAATTACAGTCGTTTACCATTAGAAGATAAGGCTTCTGTTTCATGAAAATATCTATATTAAGCATAATGGTAATATATTTTCCCCAAGGTTTTATAAAATGATTAGCCGACTCATATCTATCTACATCTCTATGGTTTCACCTCGTTATTCGAATCTCTGGTTACATTTAAGTGCAACTAGTTCTGTTAATTCAAATTACATTTCGCTAATTTTCTAGAACACCAGTCGTTACGAGGCATTTCTGTCAAAAATATTGTGATATTTTACAACACAAGAGCATTGCAATAGCTTTTCCTTCAAGCAGAGCAATCCAACAGTACCAGATTTGACTCTACACATAAGGAACAATTTAAGCTTTTGCACATAACTACATTATTAATATTTCTCTGGTTCTTCCTCCAGTTGGTAATTTACTTCACTCCTGAGTCTGGAGGAAAAGGCTGAGCCTATGACTTTTTCAGGCCCACCGAGACTGGTGAGGTTGATGACGCTAATGTTCCGTTTGAGCTATTGCAGGTCAACATCTGTAAAAAAGACATGAGCAAGGAGAAGGTTCCAGAAGGCCGATACTATAGACATGAAATATTAGCTACACTAGCTAGTGCGGGAAACGGGGTTGGACACACCAAGGGTGACGAGAGTTGGAGAAACGTGTGAGTCAGTGGGGCCTGACTGGTTGGGGTAGGAGATCTGCTGACTTCGGGGAACAAAAGCCAGTATAGTAGCGATAGAAAAAAAACAGAGAAAGGAGACAGCATGCTTATGGACCAGAGGTTGGAGTATTTTCGTTAGTGAAGGAGTACCAATCAGCGGGGTGGCCCTTCTGTGGTTACGATTTTAGACGTTAATGTGCTTAGCAGTAGCAGCACCGTACCACATGTAGGAGCAGATCCCATTATGGGCCTCACTTGAACTTTATACAATGTTAGCAATTAGGGGAACTGAAATATCTTCTGGCTCTGATGAAAAAGTTTAGTCTTGGGGATGCTGTGCGAAGGATGTGTTTTTGCCAGGAGAGAACCTTGGCGATAGTGAGGTCCAGTATTTGGAGCGACTACGAAGGCTAAGTACCGTTCATGTTTATAGGGGGTGGTGGTCGGTGATTAATTTGGTCAGTGATTGAGTTTTGCTTTGCTGTTAAAAGAAGCAAACTTGGTATGGCCTCACTGAAAGATGGAACCTATGCAGGTTTGGGGTCCGGTGTCCAGACAGCGTATGAATGAAGCATGGTTAGAGAAGATTAGGGAGGAATGAAGAGTCTCATGTTATCTGTATAGAAGTTGGACGTAACTCATTTGATGTGTAGAAGGAAAAGAGAGAGACACACACCAGAGAATGGGACAAAAAAAAAAAAGCTCAGCAAGACGTGCGATCTGGTAGGAACGGTCGATCCAAGAGAAAGTGCTAAGATAGTAATGTATGATTTACTGGAGATTTGGTTGCTATTTCTAGCAAGGTGAGCAACTATGTAGACGCTCCTTCATTGGTTCGTATAGGGATTCGTTGTTTAATAGTGCACACAAACAACAATGTATAGTTACTACAATAAGAAAACAGGGAATAGTTACTACAACCCTGCAGTACCTATTTATAATCAAGTTTCCCGGACAGTTGGAGAGGCTTGGTCAAGGGTACAGCGTAATAGTAACAGAAGATGGATTACAGAGAGAGAGAGAGAGAGAGAGAAGATGTGAGGGAATGGGGGTGGGGGAAAGATAAGTGCGTCAGTGATAAAGTGTGTGGTCTATAATGTACACGCGTGAATAAATAATTATGCAAATAAATAATTAGCTGTAATGTTTTATATAACAAACTGAAATATATAATAATATCAACATTCCTGATTTGAATTTTCTAATATTTTCGTTTTTATATTATCTTCCCAATAGTAAAATATAAAACGCATTCAATACGATTAAGACGAGTATTGTTAATAAAACAATCACAAAAAAAAAAATTGTTGTGGTTCTACAGAATACCTGCAACAACAACCCGAAGGAACAGAGTAAATTACTACTCTTGCTATTCAATTATTTCAACTTGGTTAAGCGTTAATAAAACATTCTAGACATAAATTAAACCCTGTCCGCGTTTTCAGACTCGTTCGTTTAAACGTTTTCTCAATCCATTAACAAAACTTGACAAGCGTTAATGTTGACTGTATGGTTAAGAACACGAAACATTGCTGTTAGCTAGTTTAATCAACTGAACTTTCCTTTTAGACATCAAGAATCCAGCGGTACGAAAAACTTAACCCATTTTCCTGTGTTGCTGTAAAACACAGATTTCGTTGAAGAATTTTGATAAGCTAAAAAAGCCATTTGGACTAGATATCTAACAAGTCCTTATTTGTAAATTGGTGAAGTGAAAATATCCAGTAAATTTTCGTCAGTGAATAATAGATGATAAAGATTAACCACCAATTTTGATAACATATTTTAGCCGTATAATTAGGTTTAAAAGTTTTGTTATATCTATGAATGTACATAGATAGAAGAATTCATTGTCTGTCTAATATGGTTGGTTTGTAAACCATGTTTTTGCTGCTTAAAATAACTTCACATCACGTTATTATCAAATGATCTAAATTTAGTTCCAAGAATAAATATAAGATCTTTTGTCTCCAAGTTTCCTCTGTGCAGCAGGGAAATTCTTTTTATATTTTGGTTCCTAGAAGGTCTACAATGACGAAAAAAGTTTTTAGGCTTCATACATACTCATTGGGAAACTTCATTTTACATAAATTTAGATAAAAACTAATTTCAAAATGAATTTCAACCGTTAAATATTTGGTTTCACTATTTTATTTAAAACTTACTTTTATTGATCGAGGCATTTCAACTGAATTATTTTGATTATATTTTCATTTAAAAATAGCATAATATTATCCAAACCCCAAAGAATTCCTCTCAACACATGACTATGATGCTCTCCTACTACTTCTGCCCGTAATCAGAGATGCACATATCGTCAGCTACTAAAGGACATTCAACTGGTTAAGGTCAAACAACTGAAAAGCAAATCTGTGGTACTGAGCAGAATATTTGCTTTACTATTGTTATTATTATTATTATTATCATTATCGTTTGCACGCCGGCGAAATGCTTAGCGGTATTTCGTCTCTCTTCACGTTCTGAGTTCAAATTCCGCCGAGGTCGACTTTCGGGGTCGATAAATTAAGTACCAGTTGAGTACTGGGATCGATGTAATCGCCTAGTCCCCTCCCTTCAAATTTCAGGCCTTGCACCTATAGTAGAAAGGATTATTATTATTATTATTATTATTATTATTATTATTATTATTATTATTATTATTATTATTATTATTATTATTATTTTATGTTTGACTTTTGTTTTGCATTTGTACAAGTTGGATCCAAGTCTCACCCAGAGACCTCAAGAGACAACAAGTTAGAAGTTCATGTAGGTGTTATGCCTAGGGTACCATATATTTGGATTTGTACAGTTTTGTTCAGGTGAATGTTTAAGGAACCATAAGAAAATTATGTGTTTGCTTTAAAATTTGAGATCACATAGACAGTATTTTACGTAGGATATGGGCAGTTCCCATGAGCACTATCTTTTGAACTTCAGCCATTTTGGGGTTTCCTGGAATCTGATCTAGGTAGTAATCAGCCCGTTTCGCTGTCATTCACAGGGCACCTATGACAATAGGTATTGTTTTCGTCTTCAGATTCCACATTTTGCTAATTTCTATTTCAAGATCTTTATATTTGCTCAGTTTTTGGTAGGTCTTGACAGATACGTTTATATCGATTGGGACAGTCATATCAATGAGGAGGCATGATTTTTGTCTGAAGTCTTTCAGTATGATGTCTGGCCTATTTGCGTCTATCTTTCTGTCAGTTTGAATGGTGAAGTTCCAGAGGAGTGCAATGTGATCATTTTCAAGTACTGGGGGTGGTTTGTGTTCCCACCAGTTTTTATCATGGGGCAAGTCCAGGTTTTTGCATATTACCCAGTGAATATATTGTGCAGCTCTATCATGCCTGTTGAGATACTCTGTAGGCGCAAGCAGACTGCACATGGAGACAACATGATCGATGGTCTCATTTTGTTGTTGGCATATACGACATAATGGGGAGCTGCCGTTCTTTAATATGTTGGCCTGGTAGTTCTTTGTAGGTAGGCATTGATCTTGGGCTGCTATGATAAAGCCCTCTGTTTCTGATTTCAAGCCAGAGGCCATTAACCATTGGTGGGTAAGGGCTTTGTCAATATCTGCATTATTCGCTCTCTTTGGGTATTTGCCATTGAGAGGTTTTCCATGCCATTTTTCAGTCATAATAGCTAAGGCAGAAATTTTAGCACGGGTTCTCAAGCGCTTAGCTTTTTCTGCAGGTGTTTCTAGTTCGTCTAATTCTTGAATTTGTTGCAATTGGAATTCACTTAGATATTCCTTTGCCTGTTTTGTTACTGAGTAAGATGCTTTCTTGCTTTCATATTTTAAGACAAGTTTTAGCATCCAGTCCTCAGAGTTTTTCAGATAGGTGTCTAGGCCAATTGTGGCTACCTTCATTGATAATGCCAGCTGTAAAAGTCCTCGGCCTCCTTCTTTTCTTGGCAGATAAAGACGTTCTATATCTGCCTTAGGGTGGTGCATTCTATGCATTGTCAACAGTTTTCGTATTTTTCTGTCAACATTACATATTTCAGTAATTGACCAGTTAACGATGTTGAAACTGTAAGTCACGACTGGTATGGCTAGAGCATTGATCACTTCGATCCTGTTTCTCGCGTTCAGCTCTGTCTTCAGTATTGCTCTCACCCTGCGATAACATTCTCTTCTGATCCTTTCCCTCATTACTGAGTGCTTGATATTGTCCCCTTCAATTACCCCTAGGTATTTGTAGCTCTCCGCTGGTTCTAACTCTTTTATGACATTTTGCTGGTCAAGGTTCACATTAGATGTATTTGTCACTTTTCCTTTGATAAAGGTAGCTTTTGCACATTTATCAAGGCCAAATTATTATTATTATTAAGGCCAAATTATTATTATTATTATTATTATTATTATTATTATTATTATTATTATTATTGTGTTCGAGGAGAAGACGGCGAGCTGACAGAATCGTTAGCAAGCTGGACGGAATGCTTAGCGGTATTTCGCCCATCGCTACGTTTTTAGTTCAAATTCCGCCAAGGTCGACTTTGCCTTTCATCCTCCCGGAGTCGATAAAATAAGTACCAGTTGAACACTGGGATTGATGTAATCGATTCATCCCCAAATCCCACAAGCTGCTCTTGTGGCAAAAATTTGAAATAATTATTATGTTCAAGGAGAGTGGAAGTGTTTCCAGCAGCATTCCGTTGAAGGATTTTATTTACCGTGTCTGTACTTTACTTATTTATTTATTTTTTAATTATTGTTACGGGTTGGAACATTTGAGTATCCACCCATTTTACTTTGAGCTGAAAAAATAAGTTTGTTGGATGTTTTTGATCTATTTTGTTTTTAAATATTAGTTTGTTCGTGTAATGGCTTGTTTTCTTCTGGTGATTACACTCCTGGGAATTTTAATTCATGTTTTTGTTTAAAAACATGGATTTAAAAAAATTAGAAACAGAAGGAAAAGTGCAATGCCTAAACATGTAAACGCAGACGATTCGCACTACTTCGGGGAATGTTATATACCCAAATGGCAACGAACAATGAACACAGTAACGAAGGTGGTTAATATTTTTCCCAAGTTACCTACGAAAAAGTAATTGTGAATATAGGTCATCTCTTGAAAAAATGTGGAACAGCTTTATTACACAATCTACCTTTTTGTCTGATGCTTTTATCGAAGAAAAAGATTAGATTAGCAACATAAATCTGCCTCTCAAAAAGCCGGAGAGAGTTTCAGTATATCTTCAAAAGAGCAGTTAAAAGAAGCTCTGGCTGATACATAGAATACCGTAGTTCCATTGACCGTGAAGGGCTTATGGGTTTATATGTCTGGTCTTCAAGACGGAGAACGAGCAAAGTGACAAACTGAACTGATGCCTCAAAGGCTTGTGTCGCAATATATGGGTCAGCGAAACAAGGATCACAGTTAGAAATACTGGTAGTGATATTGACTTCTGAATCGTTGTCATCTCTGTAACAAAGTACGAACAAGTGGCAAATACTGAAGTGACAATGAAATGGCAGGTGGACTTGTGGTCTCAGTGTGGATATGGAGGTCACAAATCGATCTAAGAGATGTACTTCATTAAGGGTGCAGAAAGAAAAGCGATAAAACTGGTTGTGAAAGGCACAGAATCTAGCTGGTATATATGTAGCAGTAAGAGCCACTTGAGTATATTCTGCCTTGAAAAGCTGAGAAAGGAGGAGGAGGAGGAGGAGGAGGAGAGAGAGAGAGAGAGAGAGAGAGAAAGCGAGAGAGAGAGAGAGAGAGAGAGAGAGAGAGAGAGAGAGAGAGAGAGAGAGAGAGAGAGAGAGAGAGAGAGCGGAATAGTAACTGAAGCAGTAACGTCATCAGCAGAGCCTAGAAACTTTTATCTTCAGAAATCCCCCGGTGCCAGCTCCAAAAATGACCAAAAAATGATTTGTTTAATGAAAAAGTTTCATCGTCAATTACAATGGATTTCTGGACGCCTGCTTATCATTGCTTTGCGGCATAGGAAATTTTTGTTTTGTAGACATTTATTTAAGTTTAAAAATTGTTTATTCACCAATTGTTAAGTTTTTCTTCTTATGAGATACCAGTGAAATGCAATATCCACAAACGTGATACCAACTATCACATCCCAATGAAAAAAGAAAAAAATGAAAAAATATTATTCGATAACATAAAATGACAAAAAGTAAAGAAAATTAACGACCACAGCAAACAGATACACCAAACAATCAGACTTCAACAAATGAGAAAAAAAATCTATTCTTTATAATGTTAGTAACAATAGTAGGAATTTTACCAACATTGCAAGTCGAAAAGAGTTATGTGGTATAGAACAACCCTTAGAAAAGAAAAAAGGTACGAGAGAGATATGATGTAAAGAACAATGTTTTGTTTTTAGAATACATTGCAGAAGTGAAAAAAAAAAGGACTTATATACTCAAATCTTTCTTTAAACTGACAGAGCTTCACTATGCCCTAAAAACAACAACAACCCTGACCGATGTGTGGACAACACTTTCTCCATCGGCCGAGTTAGAACCAACAGAACCGTATATACACTTTTCAAAACTGAAGACAATACGAAAAATATGTGCTGGTGGGTTACACATATATTCAAATGTTCGTTTCCCTTTTACTTGATGGTGCTTTGCAAAGATTACAGAAACGAACATTGATATATATAGCTCGTGTCCACTATCGTGGTACAACACAGAAAGGCATTGCACCGTAAAAGTATATGTCCTAGTGACTCCTAAAGATCAATGATCTATTTATAGAAGACCACAAAAGTGAACACGAGCCTCATTCTTCTTCTTCTTCTTCTTCTTCTTCTTCTTCTTCTTCTTCTTCTTCTTCTTCTTCTTCTTCTTCTTCTTCTTCTTCTTCTTCTTCTTCTTCTTCTACACATGCTTTTGTATTTATTTCAAATATATATGTATAAACCTTGAAACTACCGGTGCAAAGCAGAAATTTTAGCTGCTACCTCTGTGACAGTAAAGACCATATGAGTGCTTTAAACCCAGAGAAGGTGGTAAGAGCAACGACATGAAAAACGATAAAAGGAGCTGCTATTCTCAGAGTACCACCAGTCGTAGCTGCATTCAGAAATGCCAATGAAGGGCTTTAGGTGCCTATCTATGATAGACGGGAAGATTTATCTCTCATTTTTTTTCACGCCAAAAAAGCGGAAACAAGTTGTGGCCCTCAGGTCCTTGGCACAATATATTATTTTCTTAGCAAAATAGACAAGATTTGCAGTTATATCGAAAGCAATAAATCTACTTCAACAAAGAGAAAGCTTGATTATATTTCTGCGAAGCAACGTGAAAAAAAGCAAAACATTAATGCCAATTATTGTTTTCTGTTAGATTTTATGACGTCTCTGGTAATTAAGCTCTCTTGGACATATCTAGAGAATTTACAATATTGGCAAGAATGCTGCTAACACCGTCGGTTATGGCTACTAGAGAATAATTAAAGAGTTTTCTAGCGTAATAAAACGAATATTTCTTGAAATTCTATAGAACAGATGGATGAGAGAAATAGTACTATAAACTAAAAGCAGACTCTAAACATGAATGAAATCTATCTGTCTGTCTGTTTTTCTGTTCACCATCTGTCGATCTATCTGTCTAATCCATTGCTTAATTTAACCCTCTCTCAAAAATATATTCATTTATTTACATGTTTATCGGTCAATTTATTAATTTCACGTGATGACCACCGATAATACTTTATCTACTAACATTGCATTGAAGCCGCTGATAAAAATATGGTTAACAAACACTACATCTCTGTTTCAGTTTTTACTGTAATGATTCGTTACTCTGAAACAAGGAAGATTCAGTATAATGGAAGGTCAAAGATGATATCTCTGAAGGATATATAACAATCCTTTGCGTACGACACACACACACACACACACACACACACACACACACACACACACACACACACACACACACACACACACACACACACACACACACACACACACACATACCTGCTGGCCTAGCCAGCTGAGTGGCATCATTCAAAAGCTAAATCAATGTGAGGAAGCGCATTGTAACTAGCGATGTATGATTATATTCGATAGTCTGGTCGATACAGTGACATATACAGGGTATCTCCAAATTAAGAGAACCAACTTTTTTCAATTTTGCCAAGCAAAATATTGTCATATTTCGGGTCTGAGCGAAAGGACTTACATACTCATATATACTCAGAAAGGACACTACCACATTTATTCGATGTGACCGCCTCTGTTTCGAATCACTGCCTTAAGTCTTAGTGCGAGTGCTTCACACGCAGCTGTTCTTGCGGAATCGAAGCCCATTCCTTGCACAGTTTTGCCTTCAGAGCGTCGAGCAAAGCATGAGGAGTGCTCGAGACCCTCGTCTCCAAAATGAAACCAAACAGAAAAATCCAAAGGGTTGAGATCAGGGCATCTTGAGGGCCATACATCCTTGCCTATGAACGACGGAATGTTTTTCTCTCCCGTCTTATGGCCTTATAAACTTGCGTGAGCTCACGACAGCGGATTATCTTGTAGGAGTGGGTCCTGAGATACTCCTTCAGCACTCGATACTTCGATGTTCGGCTTACTTTTGCTGTGGCAATCAGTTTTCTGATGGAAGGACAAGGATTTCGCCGTATCTTTTCTCTGGTACTTTTGATAAACTGAGAGCTTCGCACACTTCTTTTTCAGCCACGTCTGGGTCGATCGACGGTAAAACCAGTCTCTTGAAATTTCTTGACAATTTTTCAGGCTGTTCATTTAATTTTAAGCTTTTTTTTGCTATAGCTGTATTACTATTGCCTCCTTTATGGAGGGTTATGATTGTATTTCGGTCGATAGCCATTATCTGATTTATAAATCTAAATTTATTTAGTCTGAAACAAAAAGAATACACACTAAGCTTTTATAATGATGTATAATTTTCATATCTTATCACATTTATTGATAGTTATTAAATATCATACAAGATAAATACTTGATTTCCTGAAACTATTTTAGCTTCGAGAGAAGGTAAACAAAATATTAACGGCAACTGCAAGCGACTTTAAATTAGAAGGGAAGGTAATCTTAAGTAATCGACAGTCAATTTCCTGAAATTGCATGTCTTTAACTAAATGAATCTGTGTTTTTTCTGGAGACAAGAGAACGTCTGTAAGCATGTGCTTTTGACTCAATGGGCATCACCAGCATAACGTTGTTCTCCCTCTATTACAGCCAGACATAAGACTTAGACAAAAAGAGTGAAAGACATTTATGACCTCAGGTAATTTGTGTAATTTATATAATTTATAAATTATGCTTTAATTTATAATTTATATAATTTGTATAATTTAAACAAAATTAGCTACATAGACACATAAATACACGCAAATGGATATTTATAAGCATATACCGATCTCTCTTCCTTCTCTCTTCTTCCTTTTATATATATATATATATATATATATATATATACACACACACATATACATATACACAAATGTTTTCTTGCGTCATTTTCAAATGGCACATGAAACAAAGCCCTAATCATTTTTTTTTTCAATGCTCGTGTTGGGACTCTTTCTCAGATTTAATCATAACCATATGTAGTTTCCTTTTACATCAAGTTGTTTTAGGTTCAGAATTATGTTGATTGCTTTTAACAAATTTGTTACATTCTGATTTGATTTCCATTCCAAGAATTCTGAGCCCTTAAAATCCACTGTTGATGAAATAACATAACTCTGACTCATTTCCGCCGTTAAATTTCCATTGCCATAAATTGGAAAGTGACTGTCTTCCGTAGGAAACAGAAATAAATGGTCTTATTGTTTCCCCTTATACACATAGTATATTCTAAGAAGCTGTTGAACTACATGAGAAATTACGTCTTTCAACAACAGACTTTTCAAATGTCTTCAAAGTGGATGTTCAGGAGAACTGTTATGCTTTTCTCTGAACAGAGCTTCTATAATTTGGTCGATGTTGCTATTGAAATTGAAATATACGGACACCGGTGACAAGCGTTCGTGCAGGAGTGAAGAAATTCTAGCGAAGATCACGTTAGTGATCACAGCTTTTTATCGATATCTCTTCTGTCTTTGTATGGAGTGTATGTGGAAAAAATCCCTAGCCTATTACTTTCTCTTGCGACTGATTCAACTATAGAGCTATATTTGATATCCGAAGAAACATGCAAAGGTCTGTAATAACAACAATTAGTCCACAGGAGCGGCCATAGAAAAGTTTCATAATTGCTGTGGAGAATGTAGGACCTAACGCTCCAGGTTTTGCAATAAATCCGGAAATGATGAATGAAATAAAGCAGTGCCGTCACTCTGGCTGCAAGTTAGTAAATGTTTAAGCTATTGCTTGAAAGATTTCGATGTCGTTTCTTGCATCTATTCTTAAGACCTGATCTAACTTTCAGCTGCGTCTAATTCGTATACTTTTGGTGGATTGTGGTAACTAATGAAGGGTTTGTTTCTGTGTCACTTAAAAGTTATGTCACCATGCTATTAAGCACTAATCATTTTCCGATTTTTAATATAAAATCTATTTCCTCGAAATATTCTTTAAGGTAATGGAATAGTTCCTGTTTCTATGTTTCTGTTGGTGTTAGAGTACTGTTGTTAACATTTAGCTTGTTATTACAGCATTCTTTATGGTGCTCAATTCAGCACATTAGTATTTGAGAAGAGTGCTTTCTTTGCGCTCAATAACAGCAGCTCTTGGCTGTTGAGATCTTATCAGCACCTTTAGAGTCTTAAAAGCTGCTTCGCTGTTGCTTTCACTAATTCCATCTATAACATTACCGTACGGGTTGCATAAACATTCTTTTTTTTTATTTCACCATTTATTTATATATTTCATTTATGTCTTATTGTTTGATGGATGGAGGTTTTTTCTCTTGGTCTTCTTTAGTTTTCGTCTTATATTGCATAGGTCTTGGGTGGTGTCTGCGACCCATGATTTATTCTTCTTCCTCATTATTCCTGTACTTGTGCTGCTTTCTTCTAAAGTATGTGCTTAACGCTGTCAGTGAGAAAATGAATATATTTCTCCTGCAAGTTGTGGTATGTGAAGTAGCATCTTCTGGATATTCCAACTTTTATGTTAAGTGCGGAGTATGTTAACTCATTGTCTAATTTTACTTTTACCATAATAATGTAAATTGTATCTGTCCTTAACTTTTCTGTCAGAAAATACTCATATACATATAATATATATATATATATATATATATATATATATATATATATTATGTATGTATATATATTTATGTTATATATATTTATATTATGTATGTATATATACATATATGTTATTTACATATATACATGTATATATATATATATATATATATATATATATATATATATATATATATATACGTGAATATGTATGTATATAAATATATATATATTGTTGTACTTGGGGATGGTCATGTTGCCAGTTTAGCCAATAAAAACACACGCACTGTATATTTGGTGTTAATTATTTTTTTTTTTTTTTTTTTCAGCTTTATATTACATTAATCTTAATCTTAATCTTATTTCGGCCAGAGTTCTTTCGTCACACTTCTGTGACCTCATCAGTGGTCCTTTGTTTCCTTCTTCTTTCTTATGTGTGTCTCACCTTGCTAACTATCAGCCATTTTGTATTTTGTATTCCTATTGTATGTGTCTACGCATGCGTGTCCTTCAATGTGTCTGTGTCTTTTGTAAGTGCATGTGTGTATGGGGAGTGTTTGTATCACCTATATTCTCTGTTAATACGTGTTCGTTTGTATTAGTTTTTATTTATTTATATGTTCATGTGTGTGTGTGTGTGTGTGTGTGTGTGTGTGTTTTTTATATATATATATATATATATATTCTTTTTTCTTTTTATTCTTTTTATTTGTTTCAGTCATTTGACTGCAGCCATGCTGGAGCACCACCTTTAGTCGAGCAAATCGACTCCAGGACTTATTCTTTGTAAGCCTAGTACTTATTCTATCAATCACTTTTGCCGAACCGCTAAGTTATGGGCACGTAAACCCACCAACATCGACACACAATATATATATATATATATATATATATATACATACGACAGGCTTCTTTCAGTTTCCGTCTACCAAATCCACTCGCAAGGCTTTGGTCGGCTCGAGGCTATAGTAGAAGACATTTTCCCAAGGTGCCACTGTTGTTGGTAAGCAAGCTACTTACCACACAGCCACTCCTGCGCCCATATGCACACACACACACACACACACACACACACACACACACACACACATTTCCCGGTTAATATTGAAGTATTTCTAAGGCGGTGAGTTGCCAGAGTCGTTAGCACGTCGATCAAAAAGCTTAGCGACAGTTCGTCCGTCCTTACGTTCTTAGTTCAAATTCCACCGAGGTCGACTTTGCCTTTCATCCTTTCAGGGTCGATAAAATAGATACTAGATGAACACAGAGGTTGATGTAATCGACTTATCCCCTGTTCGGAAATTACTGGCCTTGTACCAACACTTGAAACGAATATGAAAAGTATTCCGATACTCCTCAATGTATCTCACTTCTCTATTTTCGGGCTTATAAAAATGGCATATAACATAAAATAATTTTGGTTGTAATTTTGACTCTTTTAACTCATATATATCTTACCTGCATTATGGTGATGTTAAGTCTCCGGAACGTCGTATTTTGTGAATCGGTTCCAATTCACGAGTAATTTCCTTTCTGCTCGCTCTTCGCATATTTTTCAATGGTTGAAATGAATAACGATTCTCGTTTAGAATGTTTCTTTTCCTTTTTCTTTTGTCAGATTTCTTGGAATGTAAGCTCAGAATTCGGCAACATGACAGTGCTTCATTACCTCGATATGTGATGGCACGTAGTTATAACAATGAAAATATATCGTGACAGTAATAGTTCAGGCAATATGACAAATATGTACATAATATATGTCTATGGCAACATGCACTTATTAAGTTCTTCTTTTGCACTCTTCTTCCTGTACTGTTGTAAGTATTAACGGTGATGTATTGTCTGACGCAGAAAGCTTACAATATTTAGTTCCATTCGTCTAAGGTAGGTTCAACTTCTAATGGTTATGCAAAATACAGAATTGTGGAGATGTAAAAAATCCATGTTACACATTCTACAAGTGAAGTAATCTATTTGGAGCAGTAGGTTACTTTATCGAATAAACAACTTGGAGTAATTAATCTCGTCTATCTAGATTATAATTTTAGATAACGCTAGGATCGTCAGCACTTTTCCTACAATAATCAACTGCAATTCGAGCTACTTTGGAAATCACTACGTCTTGATCTACTAGAAACATCAACCAAATCTTCGTCAGTCACACCCTACCATCTTATAAGGACAAGCAGTTCTAAGTACACTAGCTCTTTTTTTTTGTATATATATAAAAGAAATAAAGGGGATAGTTAATATTTGAATGCCTTTGGTGAAAGATCCTCTTGACCAGGACTGATCTGGAGCGAAACAGCAGAAAGAGCGTCAACTATAATTGCTCACGTCAATTATGTTAACATAAAACAATGTTAATCTAGCTTTATGAAGTACCGCTAAACAATCGATGTTAATATCAAAAAGAGACACGTTAGTTCAACATTTAGTTAGCAGAAGAGTTTGCACAGAAGATAAAATACTTAACGGCATCTCTTTCGGTTTTACGTCCTGAGTTCATATTCCGCCGAGGTCGACTTTGCTTTTCATCCGTTCGGGGTAGGTAAAATAAGTCTCAGTTGAGTACTTGAGGGGCGGGGAGGAGCGATTTAATCGTCTACCCATTTTCTTTTAAATCACTGGCCTTGTGCCAAAACTTGAAAATTATTTTTTGTTTTGCTAAAACATTATTTTCTTCTGTTAATTAATTAATTTAAAACCACACTTAACCAATGCAGAAAGAATATTTTATGGTCGTGACGAGTGTAATACTTAAATATTTACTTAATTCAACCAGTTAGTTGAAACCAGTAAATTGGTAAAAGACAACAGTTTTTTCACCTTTATTGCTGCTTCTTAACAACTAAAACTTCCTGCCAGATTAAATTAATTGTTTTTTGTTTCTAAATAGACTATTATCAAGTTTAAAATGAAAATCTCAGAATAGATAGTCTTCATGATATTAAAATTTTTTTCAATTTTTTGAGATCGTATATCTTCCTTGGTAGTCTTAATTACAAGCATATTCTTGACAAGATTAATATTTTTTTCTCTTTCTTTCAGTGGTGTGGATATTATTGGATTATATAGTAGAAGTTACGCCTGCCCCATAAAAATGTGATGCGATATTAATGTTTACAGTCAATTTAGGCGTTCATCTCAAAGAGTGCCGTTAAAGAGAACACCTGGGAAGATAACGAGTTGAGAAGAATTGCAGGTAAGGTATGATTTTTGGGGGGAGAAGAGAAAAATCATTTTCAACATTATCATTACTGACAAAAAGATTTTTAATGATATAAGTTCTCGTTGCTGAGAGGAGTTTGTCTTGGAAGTAGAAGATGGGAAACCAACAATTTATTAGTATACCGCCATACTGCTTGGTTTAACTTGCTAGCCGTAGCTCTAACCAGTAATTTTTGCCTCGTATTTTCGTAACCAAGAATATTGAGTATATATTTCACGTAGTTATATTTATAACGTTTTCTTGGCAAAAAATTTTTGATAAGTATAAAATCTTGTAATTAGTAGTTTAATATATATTTTTCGATACAACAGTTTGGCCCTTCTCTTAATCCGTCCCCTTAACTTAATTAGCTTCTATTACCACGCTCTTCCTTGCTATCTCTATCTCGCCTTTATCCATAAGCGACAAAGGAAAATGAAACCGAATTTAATCAATCATTCCCCTGCGAAATATAAGCATAAAATACTGAGGTGTGTATTACTTTTGTACGATTGCTACCTTTCACAAAATCCCATTTACCCAATAATTATTTTACGTTACTTTTCTCCCCAAAGGAATCTCTATCTGTTCATAACACTCTCTTCTCAGTTTTTGCTTTATGTTCTGCAATTTTCGCCGTTAATTACAAATATGTCTGTCTATCTATCTATGCACTCCAATCTCTCTCTTCTTCCCTCTCTTTTTCCTGCTCTCTTTCTCACTTTGTGTGTGTATATATATATATATATATATATATATATATATATATATATATATGTGCATGTACTTGTATGTGTGTATATATATATATATATATATATATATATATATATATATTATATAGTTCTCTCTCTCTTTATATATATATATTTCTCTTTATATATATATATAATGATTGACCGTTGACTGAACACTATTCAATTTTTTTTCTCCGTGTTTTTCTCCTTGTCTCCCTATTCTTTCTGTTGAAGAGCGTAGCTCGAAACGTCAAAGACTTTCCGTATTCCCGAGCGTCATACTAATACATCCTTTTGTTATTTACACCACCTGTCCTCGTCTGTTGTTGTTTTTTCGTACATTCTTCCATATATATATATATATAGTTATGTACGCACGCATATATATACAGAGATAGATAGAAAGAGAGACAGAGAGAGAGGATTGTACTCCATGTACTCAGCAGATCGGTGTTTGACGCGGTTAACGCCCCCGTTGAACATGCCTAGGGAAAACATGAACTGAATGAAAATCCGAGAGAACTGACATTCTGCGAAGATTAAGAATGGACATATATTTTGTGCAGAATCTCAATATGTGTGGATATAATGTGATATGTACAAATTAAATACATTTCAGAGGTGTATAATTCTGAGACTATGTATTGACATATTGATTCCAAATTTTGGTACAAGACCAGCAATTTAAGGGGAAGGGGCTAAATAAGATTATATCGACTTCAGTGTTCAGCTGGTACTTATTTTATCAACTCCGAAAGGATGAAAGGCAAAGTTGATTTTGGCGGCGTTTGAACTCAGAACCTACCGCTAAGCATTTAGCCCGGCGTGCTAATGATTCTGCCAGCTCGCTGTCTTATATGTATTGAAATATTTATTTCTTTATTGCCCACAAGGGGCTAAACATAGAGGGGACAAACAAGGACAGACAAAGGGATTAAGTCGATTACATCGACCCCAGTGCGTAACTGGTACTTAATTTATCGACCCCGAAATAATGAAAGGCAAAGTCGACCTCGGTAGAATTTGAACTCAGAACGTAACGGCAGACGAAATATCTATTTCGTTATTGGCCACAAGGGGCTAAACATAGAGGGGACAAACAAGGACAGACAAAGGGATTAAGTCGATTACATCGACCCCAGTGCGTAACTGGTACTTAATTTACCGACCCCGAAAGGATGAAAGGCAAAGTCGACCTCGGTGGAATTTGAACTCAGAACGTAACGGCAGACGAAATACCGCTAAGCATTTCGCCCAGCGTGCTAACGTTTCTGCCAGCTCGCCGCCTTCAATGTATTGATATATTGATTTCAAATTTTGGTACAAAATTCTGCCAGTCACTGCTTTTCAATACTAATACGATATCTAATAATAATAATTGACACAAAATTTAAAACCAATATCTAATATCGGTTTTAAATTTTGGCACAGCAATTTTGGGGGAAGGGGTAAGTCGATAACATTGGACTCAGTGCTCAAATGGTACTTATTCAATCGACTCCCAAAGTATGAAAAGTAAAGTCGACCTTGGCGGAATTTGAACTCAGAACGTAAAGACGAATGAGATGCTAATTAGAGATCTACAGTAGCAAATCCAATTAGCGGGAATTGAACTACATTTTGCCCGGCGGACCAACGATTCTGCCAGCACGCTGCCTTCACGATATCTAATATTAACAGGATTAAGGCGGCGAGCTGTCAGAAACGTTAGCACGCCGGGCGAAATGCTAAGTGGTATTTCGTCTGCCACTGCGTTCTGAGTTCAAATTCCGCCGAGGTCGACTTTGCCTTTCATCCTTTCGGGGTCGATAAATTAAGTACCAGATACGCACTGGGGTCGATGTAATCGACTTAATCCCTTTGTCTGTCCTTGTTTGTCCCTTCTATGTTTAGCCCCTTGCGGGCAATAAAGAATTGGATATCTAATATTAACGGGATTAATATCGAATATAATAACAATTATATTTTTTTCTTGAGTCCTAGTACTCATGAGGACCATTACCGGTTTCCACGGCATAAAAGGTGATCGTGATTATAACGTTATCCCTGAAATGACGCCGGCCTGTCGCAGGGTTCAAGACCAGTAACTCTAAGGAGTGGGTACAAATCGGTTACATCAACTCAGTAGTTGACTATTTTTTTTTTATCCTATGAACCCCGGAGAGATGAAACGCAAAGCTGGTTTGAATGTAGACTATAAAGAGCCAGAAGAAATGCCGCTAAGCATTTTGTCCGACGTGTTAAGGGTTCTGCCGGCTTGCCACTTTCATAACAATTAGCAAATTGGTGTTAATTCTACCATATTTATAATAAATTACTTCATTTGCTTGAAGTTTTTAAGTATTATAATAATAGCTATAATTCTTTGAATTTATATTTCTAAATTTGATTAATGACTCAGTTTAATGACTGAATTAATCTTGATTTATAAAACTTTAAGTCACGTATCAAGGTTTTTGTCGGTTGAAAGGAGAAAGCAGTCGCTGTTGTGAGAGAGGTGAACTAGAGAGAAAGAAGTTACATTGATAGAAAGGCTTGATAGATAAAGAGATTGGTTGGAATTTAATAGTTGGGAGTTAGAAGCTTGTGAGATAGGCAACCATAAGCAGAGGATTAAATACAGAGAATGACGGCAAAAAGTGTTAGAGAGGAAGAGAGAGCGTTACTTAGAGAGATGTAGGAAGAAGAAAGATAAAGATCTATAATAAGAGGTAATGTGATAAAAGAACAGAGGTATAGAGAGTGAGCGAATGACGAACGAGAAGAGAGAGAGAGAGAGAAAGAGAGAGAGGAAGTGTGTGTGTGAGAGAGAGAGAGAGGGGGAGCCACTTTCGTGTATGATATCGAAGTGGGAAAAGGAGAGAAAGAGTCAGAATTTTATTGCGATAAAAAGAGAGTATGTACATGTATGTGTACTCTTTTAATTGTTTCAGTAATTTGACTGTGGCCATGCTAGAGCACCGCCTTTAGTCGAGCTAATCGACCCCAGGACTTATTCTTTGTAAGCCTAGTACTTACTCTCTCGGTCTCTTTTGCCGAACCGCTACGTTACGGGGGACGTAAACACACCAGCATCGGTTGTCAAGCGATGTTGGGGGACAAACACAGATACACAAACATATACACACACATGCATAGCGTTCATACACAAATAATTTTTCTCGTCTGACCGTAAAGCCTTTTCTGTTTGTTTTCCTGTCTTGTTTTGTGTCCGCCACTACATTCCTCCATGGCAAGATTTAATTTGTGTATACAAATTTAATTTGCGGTCCATGGGAAGAGCCGTTTTAACGATGCGTCCTGCCCAGCTCTTCGAAACGCCGGTGTTAAAACGGGGGTAGCTGATGAAGTAGAATGTTCTCTATGTGGCTTGTGTGTTTTCTCGTCTACGTTTTGTTTGCAATGTCCTGTACCCAGATATGCACCTATACATACAGGTGGATGTCGGTATGCACATACCTGTACGTATATATGCATATACCCATTTACTATTTGTTTATATATATATATATATATATATATATATACGACGGGCTTCTTTCAGTTTCCGTCTACCAAATGCACTCACAAGGCTTTGGTCGGCCGGAGGCTATAGTAGAAGACACTTGTCCAAGGTGCCACGCAGTGGGACTGAACCCGGAATCATGTGGTTCGTAAGCAAGCTACTTACCACACAACCACTCCTACGCCTGTGTGTATGATTATATATATATATATATATATATATATATATATGCATGCATGTATATATATAAAGAGAGGAAGAGAGAGAAAGAGAGAGACGAAATAAGGAAGTATATAAGAATTATTGAAAGGAGGCAGAAATAAACCCTGTCATTTTTGACAGGTACTACGCAGGTTCTCATATAACTCTGGCTATGTGTTATCTAATGTCTTTATACTGTAATTCCCTTGCCAACCTTAACCTTCTTTCACTAACATGCAGATATATCTTCTAGCATAAGATTTATTCTGTATTACGGTGTAGGTTTCCGAAACTTCGCGATAATATAATCACTTTGTTCTGTTCTTTTCTCACCATTCCATAATGAGATTTACCTTCAGATTTTAGAGTGTGATCTTTCCCAGATTAAAAGAAAGGTAAGAGATAATTTCCCATTAATTTTATCGTGTGTGAACATATTGATATCTACTGTTACAGAAGATAATAAACAGTATAAATAGTTCCTGGTCTGTACACAGTCTGTAGTTCGTACAGTCTCTCACTCATAGACTGCTATTGTTGCTGGTGTTGTTATTGTTGTTGCGGCTGCTTAACCCCAGGTCAGCCATGTTTGAGTTGAATATACATATGATCAATATCGTTCTTGTTGTGCCCGTCCCGTCTTTTTGTATATCAAAACTACGTTCAATGTATCTTGCCCTTGTTTAAAACGGTAGGCTGTATTTGAAGGAACTTAGTTGTTATCTTTAGTGAGGAGAACGACCACATAGAATCTTCCTCAATAGAAGGAAATGCATCATTATTTCTTTTAATATAAGGCGGCGAGCTGGCAGATCGTTGGCACGTGGGGAAAAATGCTTAGAGGCATTTTGTTCGTCTTTGGTCTGAGTTCAAGTTTCACCGAGGTCGACTTTGCCTTTCGGGATCGATAAAATAAGTACCAGTTTAGCACTGAGGTCGATGTAATCGACTTTTGCCCTCCCCTAAGTTACTGGCCTTGTGCCAAAACTTGAAACCAATATCAGGTGACTAATTAAGGCAGTGAGCTGGCAGACTCGTTACCGCGTCGGTCAAAATGTTTAGCTGCATCTTTTCCGACTCCATGTTCTGAGTTCAAAATTGGCGTAGGCTGAGTTTTTCTTTTTATCCTTCCTGGGTCGTTAAAATTCTTTCCACTATTTTTTTATTCTTTTACTTGTTTCAGTCATTTGACTGCGGCCACGCTGGAGCACCGCCTTTAGTCGACCCGAGGACTTATTCTTTGTAAGCTTAATACTTATTCTATCAGCTCTATTACCGAACCGCTAAGTTACGGGGACGTAAACACACCAACACCAGTTGTCAAGCGATGGTGGGGACAAACACACACACACACACACGCACATGTATGATGGGCTTCTTTTAGTTTCCATCTACCAAATCCACTCACAAGGCTTTGGTCGGCTCGAGTCTATAGTAGAAGACACTTGCCCAAGGTGTCACGCAGTGGGACTGAACCATGTGGCTGGGAAGCAAGCTTCTTACTACATAGCCACTATAGACACAATCTCTGAATTGGAAAAGTTATTAGAGCACTGGATAGAATGCTTTGAGTTCAAATCTCAGCGAGGACAACGTTATCTTTTATTCCTCCGAGGTTGGCAAAATAAAATACCAGCATAGTACTGGGTCGCTGTAATCGATAAGCCTCTTGCTTAAGACTGGTGGCCTTTTGCTTGAATTAGGAATCATTATTTCTTTTAACATTGAGTTGACATATTAGTCGAGTTCAAACCCAACCGAGGACAATCTTCCTTGTCATTCTTTATGGCTCGATAAATTGGTACTCGATAAATAAAGTACCAGTCAAGTACCAGGGTCGCTTCTTCCCTCTCCCTCTTTGTCGCTTTTTCTCTCTCTCTCTTATAACTGGGTAAGCGAATTCTGAGAGTGTAAAAAAAAAAAAAAGAAAACATTCGCAGGAAGGCAAGAGAAAGTTACCTTTGTATTGTTCTAGAGAAAAAATCCATAGCGCTTGTTAAAGAAGTTACTACGGGGCTTTCGACTTACCGACGGCGCACTGTCCTTCTCTTTTCTTCTAAGACACTTCTCAATCCAGTACTACTGGAGTTAGAATGACTTCAGTTTTGAAGATGTCTAAACCATCACACTGTTTTTCATATTTAATGTTATTTTCGTTCACATTTAACATAGTTTCTCGAAAATTCATCCTAGTATAATTTGATGAGAGAGTAGGAGGAGAAGGTAGAAAGAGAGAGAGAGAGAGAGAGAAGAGGATGGGCAGGTAACAAATAAAAATTATGTAAATATTTACATTTCAGTTTGTACACATATAAACAGACGTGTGTATCAATACTTTCAAGCATAGCGATAAATATTGTTGATCGTGTGAATGTGTGTATGTATATGTGTGTGTGTGTGTGCGTGCGCGTGTGCGTGCGTGCGTACATGTGTATATGCGTAAATGTGTAGGCATGTGCTTATATTAAGAAAAGTAAATTACATTATTCCTAGTATCAACAGCAATGCCTAAAATATTTTCAAAACACGTCTGCTTCTGTGAAATAAATATACGGTTGTTAATAAGGGCAAGGTTCCAGAAGTTGGCACTTAATACATTTCCGTATTTCTGTCTATCTTTTTGTGTTAGCGTTATTCCTTCTTCCTTCATTTTTTTCTTTCTTTTTTTTTTGCGTTAATGTCCAACATTATTTCCTAGATATAAGTATTTGAAATTGGATCGGTAACACGGAAGTAGATTTTGATGTTTCTTTAAATGGAAACTCCAATAGCCTTGGCTGATAACAGTGTTTTTCATATCATACATACAAGAAATAATGTATACTGCAATATTGTAAAACAATGAAAATACATACGCACACACACACAAAAACAAAACAAATAACATTATTCGACTCCAAGGAAAAGAATAACGTAATTTGTATGGTTTTAATTGGCCCAATTCCATGTTCGCTTTCATTCTAGAAGGCGAAGGATTAAATAACAAGGCCAAATAATTCTATTTGTTTGCCTAAGCTAATTTCATAGAAAGTTCTATACGGGACGCGTTAGATAAATGTTTGGTGCTGTATATTAAACATATGTATACTTAAATTAACACTGTTATACATACATGCATACATACATACATACATACATACATACATACATACACACACAAACACAAGCACACACATATGGATATGTATGCATATATGTTGCATTTATATGTATACAGATATATCTATATATATGTGCGTATATGTATATAGGTACATGTATATATCTCTCTCTCCCGCTTTCTTTCTCTATAATTTATATATACATACATACATACGTTATATATATATATATATATATATAGATATATATAATGTAGGTAGGTAGATAAATAAATGGATACCCTGTTCGTTTGATAAGCAAGATGTATAGCCATATGTGTCTGTTTAATGTTTTGAAATAGTGTTTTTGGTGCAGACATACAAAACGAACGCGATAGAAAATAGCAATAAAAAGCCTATATCTCTTTTTATTTATGCTTTTATTGTCTTTACTTCTATATTTTAAACCGTCTAACAATGTCGTTGTCACACTAGCAGTCTACAAAATAAGTTTTAAAACCCTTTATCTTGAGCTTCCGTATGCATGTATCACATCTTTGTTATATTGAGCCTCCGTATGCGTATATCTCAAACCTTTATCTTCAGACTCCATATGCGTGTATGAAACACTTTTTTTCATGCCGAGGCTCCGAATGTATATATCACACACTTTTTTCTTCTTTATTCTAGATTTCATCTAACAACCGAGATTCGATTGTGAAACATTTTCCTTGTTATTCTGACACTGAAAGGAAAGAGATCATGTTTAAGGAACCTAAACGAAGCTTTCTTCGAACTACAATATATAGGTAAACTAGCAGAGGCACCCGGCGTTGCTCGGGAATGAAATTGTTGCTTATATACTTGAAGAAAAAAAGGCAAAATATGCTGTATAGAAATTTGAGAGGACATTCTGTAGATGGACTCTCAGATGAATGATGGCTGAGCGCCTCTCATGAATGGGGAAAATTGAAGATGTGCCAAAAAGCCTCATTGGTACTTGGAAACTTTTACGAAAATTAAAATGTGGATTAAATGAAAAAAACGATTTACGTGAATATCCTCACAAGAGTAATTGAAATAAATGGCGATTGTGGAACCCCCCACGCGCGCGCGCGCATACACACGTGTGTCTTTGTAAATATGTTTGTATACATTTATGTATGTGTGTGTTTGTAAGAGACAGAGTGTGAGTGAGAGAGAGAGGTTTGTTGTCATGTATACGTACATGCATAAATATACATACATCTTTGGATGTATGCATATGACAGCCCTTGACTCACTCACACTCTGTGTCTTACAAACACGCACGCGCGCGCATACACACGTGTGTCTTTATAAATATGTTTGTATACATTTACGTATGTGTGTGTTTGTAAGAGACAGAGTGTGAGTGAGTCAAGTGGTGTGTGTGTGCGTGTGTATGTGTGTGAGACAGAGTGAGAGAGCGGTGTGTATGTAGTATTTACTCTCTCTCTCTCTCTCATACACACAAACACTCACACACAAAATAGAGAGTGAAGGTTTTTGCCGTTGTTACGTCAATACCGGAAGTTGACATTGAGGAACCTTTTTAAAGAAGTGAATCTTAAATATAAAGCAATATTATTTATTTTTAATTAAAAAATCAAATGAAGAGCCTAAGATTTATCCGAGGTCAAATCATTCACGCATCACAAGTATGGAAGCATTTGGTGAAGTCGATTTCACGTGAAAAGCGATTACACACACATCTCTGTTTTATATATAGTATAGATGAGGACTGAACGGTGTCTGTGTTTTCAGTTTATTAACTGAAGTTTATTAACTTTTGTACCAAAAGGTAATGGATAAGGGGAGAAGCCATTAAAATGTACGCCAGAACTAAAAAGGTAAAAATGTACATCGCAAATCGACTCCGCAGCAAAGTATATTTTGAAGTTGATAAGAAGGGGTCACTTGGTATCTAGAAAAATTTATCTGATAAGAATATTTTATATAAGATTACAATGTAAACATTTAACATATGTCAAAAATATCATAGTAAAATATTTACAACTATACGACCATATGCTGTCTAGATAAGTTGATAATTGAAATTATGGCAGGTGTTTTTTTTTTTTTGCGGTAAAGGCTCGAAAGAAGAAGTAATAAACGATAATGAAAATTCTCAAAATTTGTTTTTTCAGGATGTTGTGCTGTAGGAATCGTATCCTGTAGTATATGCTAACACTTAAATAAAATAGTAAAATAGAGAAATTTGTATATACGGCATGATCAGAATAGTCGGAAGAAAAATATCTAATAAGCGTAGGTATGGCTACGTGGTTAAGAAACTTGCTTTGAAACTACTTGGTTTCGAATTCAGACCCATTGCGCTGCACCTTAGATAAGTCTTCTAGGACAGACATGAATGAATTTAGTTATATATATATATATATGCAACGGGCCTCTATACAGTTTATATGTATTCGTGTGCGCGTGTGTGTGTGTTTGTGTTTGTGCGTGTGTATGTGTGTGTGTGTGTGTGTGTGTGTGTGTGTACGTGTGTGCGTGTGTACCTTTGCGTCTGTGTTTGCTCTCCTGCCGCTTGGCAACCCATGTTGGTTTGTTCATCGTAACTCGATGCTTCGGGAAAACAGACCGAGAGGATAAGTACCAGACTTAAAAACATGTACTGGAATCGATTTGTTCATGACGGTGCTACAGCATGGCCACAGTCCAATGACTGGAACAGGTAAAAGATAACAGCAACGGTGTCCCAGATGTTCGATGTTTGTCTGAAAAGAAACCTAATTTTTTGAAAAGCAAATCTATTGCTCAACTGAAAATTTACTCAAACTTGACTGCAGAATGTTTCCCTGCACCATTAATGCATCACACCCCATATATTTTTCCTTTTCAGTTTAGGAACGTGTCGTGGATCGCATTTTCAGGGTTAATGCGTAGTTCTCAGAAAGTTTTCTTCGATATCTTCTATCATCTTAAATGGTGACCTTTCCGTGTGGATTTTAACTTTTGGAACATAAAAAAAGTGTGCAGAGACCAAATGCAAAAGGTAGGGTGACTAGGGAATGAGGGTTGCCTCGTGCGTTGCCAGAAAGTCGTAGATAAGAAGTAACGCGTGAACAGGTACGTTGTCATGGTCCTGCATCCGAAACAAATCTTCAGTTTCAATGAAAAATTATATATACTGTATGATTACTTACCGCAACTTAGCGGCTCGGCAACAGTCACAGATAGAATAAGTATTAGGGTTATAAAGAAAATAAATACAGGGGTCGATTCGTTCGACTAAAACTCTTCAAGGCGGTGCCCCACCATGGCCATAGTCTAACAACTGAAACAAGAGATAACAGATGAAATCTTTTTCTTTTTTACTTGTTTCACAACCGCTGTTGGTGTTTTGGCGTTTACGTTCACGTAACTTAACGGTTCAGCGAAAGTGACCGATAGAATGAGTACCAGGGTTAAAAAAAAAGGAACTAGGATCCATTCATTCGTCTACAAATTCGTCAAGGCGGTGCCCCAGCATGACCGCTGTCTCATGGCTGAAACGAGTAAAAAAAAAAATATATAAGCCTTGTCAGTGTTCTTTTGAAGTAAAATCTGTTGATATAGTTTAGTGTAACACTCATTGCTTATAGTACTAGCTTATATTTATTACTTGTTGCATTCATTTCATATTTGCGGACCGGAGAGTAAGTAACACTCTTGATGTCGACATTTCAGTCGGAATCATAAATCTCTAATGTAGCAGCTTAATAGTGTTACTGGTATTGTTGCAGATATTTTCACGAAAAAGAAACATAAGTCGAACGCCATTTTGTCCTTTACTCATATTGTTAATATGTTGCTATTTTAATTTTTTTTTAAAGGATGTTTAAGGTGGCGAGCTGACAGAATCGTTAGCACGCGTAAAATGCGTAGCGGTATTTCGTCTATCTTTATGCCCTGAATTCAAATTCCACCGAGGTCGATGTTGCTTTTCATTCTTTCGCGGTCGATAAATGAGTACCAGTTGAGTGCTGGGGTTAGTGTAATCGAATTAGTCCTTCCCCCAGAATTGCTAGTCTTATGCCAAAATTTGAAACCAATATGTTATTTTTTTTCTAGTGTCAAAAGGTCCCCAGACTAATTCTGTAACGCGCCAACAGTTGCGTGCGCAGTGAGAGCTAGTAGTGACCTTCGTGAGGCAGTGACATCACTGTGTTTACTTTGAAAGTTGTGAAATTTGTGCTTTTATGATCACGTGTATGCTGTAATCTGCAATTTTATCATGTCAGAGACATTGAGCATGCTTCGGCAAGCCTACGGCGATGGGTCGTACGCAATGTTTCGAGTGGCACGTGTGCTTCAAAAGTGAAAGAACGTCTCTGGAAGACGACGAGAGATCTGGAAGAACTGCAGCAAGTGTCACCCCAGAAATGCGGAGAGAATGCATCAGCTAGTGTATGAGGATCATCGGGAACAATCAACAACAATGCTGATGTTTTTGTCTGTCCTTATGGATCCGTGCAGGCAATCCTAACGCCTGAATTGAACATGCTGCGTGTCTCTGCCAAGTTTGTCTCTTGCCTGCTGACCATAGAGCAGAAAAAAACATCACGTGATATCTGTCAAGATCTCCACTCAGTGTGCCATTTATGATCCATCCTTCGTGTCGACGATCATCACCGGTGACGAGAGCTGGGTCTACGAGTACTACCCTGAGACGAAGCAGCAGTCGTCACAATGGAAGGGAACTTCATCTCCGCGACTGAAGAAGGCACGGCAGAGCCGCAGCTCGATCAAGAGCATGCTCATCGTTTCTTTCGACATCCAAGGTATTGGGTATCGAGAATTCGTCCCCCAGGGCCAGACCGTTAATTTAGAGTTCTACTGCAACATTTTGAAGTGTTTGAGGGAGGACATTCGGTGAAAGCGACCGGACCTGTGGAGCGCAAAGAATTGGATCCATCACGATGATAACGCACCATGTCACCGGGCTCCCTTCACTTGTAAGTTTCTCGCCAAAATAACACGGTGTCGCTTCCGCACCCGCCCTGTTCGCCAGATTTAGAACCTGCGGACTTCCATCACTTCTCCAAGATGAAAATGCAGCTCGGAGACCGTCGTTTCAACACCGTTGTCGAGATCCAGAGCAAGTCATAGAAGGCTGGATTCCCAAAGTGGTAGGAATACTAGGACTGGTGTATTGCTGCGCAAGATGACTATTTCGAAGGATATGATGTTGAAACTTAGGTAAATAAGTTATTTTTTTATTAAACATAAATAGTGCAGAAACTTTGATACCATGTCGGCTCCTTATACGCCGAGCTTGCTCAATCGTTAGCACGTCAGACAAAATGCTTAGCGGCATTTCTTGTGGTTATTTATATTCTGAATTTAAATCCTGCTGAGGTCAACTTTGCCTTTCATCTCTTCGTAGTCGATAAAATACAGCACCGGTCAAGAACTGGTGTCGATATAATCAGTCTGTCCCCTCTCTTCAAAATTGCAGGCCTTTAACTAATGTTATGATCTCTTTCATTTATACACCACAGAGACTTGGTAACCAGCCTTATAAATCCTGGTACTCAAGAGAAACAAATGGGTGTACAGATAGCATAGTCAACCTCAAGTATTTATGATAAAATTCTTCTATTTGAAAACGTTAGTTCACATCATATGTTTAGATGTTGAGAGTGGATTGAAGTGTGTACTGAAAGTTTACTTAAAAAAGAAATGCTTCTTCTCTCACCCACCATTGAAGTGTCACTCATATGTAATGAATATCGTCAGTATAGAACAAGATATCGTCGAACAGATTTTGACCCAGTTTGATTGCCAGATGAATTCACTTCACTTGCATAGCTAATGCACGAACGCGGATAGAATGACTACAATATCATCCCTGCTCCTATAAATATCTTATTTTGTACTTTAGGTAAGAAATCGCGACGTTGATATGTTTATTTTATAGCAAAATGTTTCTAATTAACTAGCTAAATATTTTGACTCTCAAATTTTACTTGCGTATAAATTCAACGAACATTATAAATATGAGCATTTTTATTTTAAGCGAAAATAAAAACTTGTTTTGATAAGTCTAAGCAAATGTTCGTGAAGGCGCGTGGCTTAGTGGTTAGGGTATTTGGCATACGAGCGTGAAGTCGTGTGTTCAATTTCTGGAGGCATTGTATCCTTGAACAAAATACTTTATTTCACGTTGCT
This sequence comes from Octopus bimaculoides, assembly GCF_046866305.1. NCBI lineage: Eukaryota > Metazoa > Mollusca > Cephalopoda > Octopoda > Octopodidae > Octopus > Octopus bimaculoides. Next base: position 110,711,594 of record NC_142932.1, on the reverse strand, counting down.
TCAGTCCACTCATCGGGCCAAAATGAGTAGTACCTGTATTTCAAAGGGTCAGTCTTGTCATACTCTGTGTCACGCTGAATCTCCTTGAGAACTACGTTAAGGGTACGCGTGTGGAGCACTCAGCTACTTGTACGTTAATTTCATGAGCAGGCTGTTCCGTTGATCGGATCAGAAGGAACTCTCGTCGTCGTAATCGATGGAGTGCCAGGCATTAAAAAAACAAAACAAATGTCTTTTGTCTTAATAGTAACTGATCTATAGGACGAAAGATGATCGGCTTCTGGGATCTTCGAATTTTTTTTCTTTTCAATGCATGTAACATGCATCAAAAGGGGAAACTTTCAACAATGATATAATAGAGGCATTATAAAAATTTGTAATTTGTGCACAAAACCAGCAATTTTGAGTTCCCATTACTTACATAGTATATTATTTTATCGACTTCGAAAGGCTGAAAGGGAAAATTGACCTCGGCACTTAAAGAGTCGGAAGAAGCTAAATAAAGCGGTTTGGCAGACCTTCTGACGATTCTGTCAATCTACCATCTTGAACAAGAAGATTGTAATGATTATTAATAAAATAAGTTTTGTGTGCGTGCGTGCGTGCGTGCGTGCGTGCGTGCGTGCGTGCGTGTGTGTGTGTGTGTGTCTCCTCCACCGCTACTTGACAACGTAGCGGCTAGAATAATTAGCAGGCTTTAAAATACGTACAGGAGTCAATTTGTTCGACTAAACCTTTCAAGGCGATGCTCCAGCATGACCGCAGTCGAATGACTGAAAGAAGAAAAAGATCTCATTTTGTTGACTAAGAAATGGTTAAGATACTTAACACTGAGTTTTTATTCTTTTATTTGTTTCCGTCACTTGACTGCGGCCATGCTGGGGCACTGCCTTTAGTTGAAGAAATCGACCCCAGGACTTATTCTTTGTATGCCTAATTCCTATTCTATCGGTCTCTTTGCCGAACCACCAAGTTACGGTGATATAAACACACCAACATCGGTTGTCAAGCGATGGTAGTGGGACAAACACAAACATACAAATATATATATATATATATATATATATATATATCTGCTCTCGTGTGACCTGTGGTCAGCTTTCTTTTCACTCCAGCCGCTGTGAAGGCAAGACGAACTACTAGCGTTCTACCTCAGATTTGCGTTTGGCCGTACGGCTTTTGAATGTTGTTTTCACTGTCCATTTTTTCCTGTCTTGGTTTGTGTTTGCCACCTTGGAATCCTCTGTGTAGTTGGTTGATCCACTACTCAGGAAGAGACTATTCTAGAGTACGTCCTGTCTGGTCTTCGAAACGTCTGGATAGAATAGAGACAGCTGATGAAGGGATATTCCAAGGGGCTTTCCGTTTTCCTATGTGTTCGTTCCGTTGTCTGTAGTTTATTGTTCTAACGTCCTGTACCCTGATATGCATGTATATACACATGTAGATGTAAGTATGTACATATATGTGTGTATACATGTATATATATTCTTTGTATTATTACATTATTGAACGCACACGTCCTATTTTACAAGTAAGTGTACTATTATTCTGACGTGACTATCTTTCTATCTATCTATCTATCTATCTGTCTATCTATCTATCTATTTATCTATCTGTCTTCCTCCATCTTTCTATCTATACCTCTGTCCTGGCCTCTACTTCACTGCTATACCCTTCTGTCCCTTCCTCCTTGTTCCACTTCCTCCCTCCACCATCCTCTCTATCTATTTATCTATCTGTCTTCCTCTATCTTCCTATCTACCCTTCTGTCCTGGCCTCTACTTCACTGCTTCTGTCCCTTCCTCCTTGTTCCATTTCCTCCCTCCCCATCCTCTCTGCTCTCGTGTGACCTGTGGTCAGCTTTCTTTTCACTCCAGCCGCTGTGAAGGCAAGACGAACTACTAGCGTTCTACCTCAGATTTGCGTTTGGCCGTACGGCTTTTGAATGTTGTTTTCACTGTCCATTTTTTCCTGTCTTGGTTTGTGTTTGCCACCTTGGAATCCTCTGTGTAGTTGGTTGATCCACTACTCAGGAAGAGACTATTCTAGAGTACGTCCTGTCTGGTCTTCGAAACGTCTGGATAGAATAGAGACAGCTGATGAAGGGATATTCCAAGGGGCTTTCCGTTTTCCTATGTGTTCGTTCCGTTGTCTGTAGTTTATTGTTCTAACGTCCTGTACCCTGATATGCATGTATATACACATGTAGATGTAAGTATGTACATATATGTGTGTATACATGTATATATATTCTTTGTATTATATATATATATATATATATATATATATATATATATATACGACGGGCTTCTTTCAGTTTCCCTCTACCAAATCCACTAACAAGGCTTTGATCGGTCCGACGATATAGTAGAAGACACTTGCTCAAGTTGCCGCGCAGTGGGACTGAACCCGGAACCATGTTGGGAAGCAAGCTTCTTACCACACACCCATGTCTACGTATTCTTCAAGCACAGTTGTTACTAAATCGATTTTAAAAAAAAATCAGTTTAAAATAAAATACTTTCAGCTTGCTGAATAAATTGGTTAAATGTATAAACACAGGCATGGCTGTGTGGTTAAGAAACTTGCTTTGCAACCACTTAGTTTCGGGTTCAGTCCCAATGTGCGCCACCTTAGGCTATAGCCCCAGATCACCTTGAGAGTGAATTTGGTCGGTGGAAACTGTGTAGAAGACCGTTGTATATATACATATATATATATATATATGTGTGTGTGTGTGTGTGTGTGTGCGTGTGCTTTTTTGTCTGTCATCCACCAACGCTCAACAACCGGTGTTGATTTGTTTACTCCCCCGTAACTTAGCGGTTCAGCCAAGCGATCGATAGAATAAGTGCCAGTTTTAAATATAATGTTCTGGGGTCGATTTGTTCGACTGAATCCTTCAAGGCAGTACCCCAGCATGGCTGCAGTCTAATCACTGAAACAAGTAAAAGATAAATACGATTTAGGTTTTTAGACTTTCTTCACAAATGCGATATTGTTTTATTGAAATTCCTACACTGTAATGCTTCAGTCGTTATAGAAAAGCATACATTTCATTAACAGATGACCAACAAGATAAATATGAATACGTTATCATATTATAAATCTGAATGTTATCTTATTTAGACAAATCTGAATATGTTATCTTTATTACATTTAAGTATGTCTCCGTAGAGTAGATATGACTTAATGTCTTACGTAATATAACTTTACCAATAGATCGCCAACCAAAACTTCTGATAAACCTTCGTTAATTCAAATTTATACCAATGTATTGATGTTCTGTTATCAGACCATTTAATTTTAACAAGTTTCTATCTTGTTGACCGACTCCAAACTGATTATATAACTAAAGCTTACGCAACTTTTCCAATGCAATTTTATATCCAGATTTTGTATTAATTTTAATTCCTTTAGCTATTAGACAAAAAGCCTAAAAGTTTTGGAAAGTGGGCTTGTGGATTACATTGGCCCCATTGCTCAACTGGTACTTATTTTACTGACCTCGGAAGGATGGAAGGTAAAGTTGGCCTCGGCAGAATTTGAACTCATAACATAAAGCCGGAAGAAATCCCATTAAGTATTTTTTCCAGCGTGATAACGATTCTGCTTCTTCGCTGACTCAACAATATTGATAATCCTTCTTACTGTAGGTATAAGGTCTGAAATTTCGTCGTTCGTAGTAACGACAGTATTTACTTTTTGTATACGAAAAGAATAAAATTTTGCTTATCAAAAATCGCAGCAGATGTCATCGTCTTCGGCGTAATAAGAACAATTCGCAGTCAAAAATTGCAACAGTTGTCAATATCTTCTTTGTACAACTGATGACTCCGATGTGATAACAATATTTCGCAATCTCATCTTCCAGCACTATTGACCAGGACTTTCAACACTGAGACGCCTTTCGAATCGTCTCCGACATCATCAATACCTACCGAAGCTGCCGTATCACTGCGTTTCCCACATTTTGGACGCATGATCCAACAATGTGGTTTATCTATCTAGAGGTGCAGTTTTCGTCTCTGAGCATTACGTCGAACAGCATCCGCACGTCTTATGTAATCGGCACCTTCCGCTGAAGATTCTGTCGGAGATCCGGGATTTGCCTACGTATTCGGATAGCATCGTCCCGTATGAAACTCTCAAGCGAGAGTTGTCCAAATCAGAGTCGCAACAGTAGTGGTTACACCGGCCTCGAAAGCCTTCTCAAATTCTTCGACGCATGAAGTACTTGGAAGGAGACAATACCGTGGACCAAGTGAAACTCAGGCGGCTATTCACCAAGAACCATCCTCGACGCTACGAAAGAGTTAACGTGCATAGAATATTTGGCAGAATAGGCAGACAACATCGCAGAAGTATCCACACCTCTTCCAACAGTTGCACGATTAGCACCACCCAAGGAATGAGCAAATTCTTGTTTTTATTGTTGTTGTTGTTTTTGTTGCTCTTCTTCTTCTTCTTCTTCTTCTTCTTCTTCTTCTTCTTCGAGCTATGAGGTAGCGGCCCTCCAAGCTCAACTCGCAGAGATAGACAAATAAGTGCGATTTGGTAGACGAAAACTGCGTATTTGTGCGTATGCGTATGTGCACGCATGTGTGTATGTGTGCATGCGTGTGTGTGTGTGTGTGTGTGTGTGTGTGTGTGTGTGTGTGTGTGTGTGTGTGTGTATGCGCGCGATGTTTGTTTCTCATCACCGCTTGACGACCAGTGTTGGTGTGTCAACGCCCTCGTAACATAGTGGATCGGCAAAAGAAACTAGGCTGAAAAGTACCACACTTAAAAAAGTAGTGGGATCGATTCGTTGGACTATAATTACTTCAAGCCGGTGCCCTAGCATGACCGTAGTCTAGTAAATGAAACAATCATAAGATTAAAAAAAAAAAACGAAAACACATTGTCTATAATGATTGTTTCCAATTTAGCCAAAATACCAGCATAAAAAGTAGAGGACTTGTCTATTACTATTGATCCTAGTACTTAACTGTTACTTTAATTTACTCACAGTGAAAGATGAAAGGCGAAGTTGACTTCAGTAGGATTTCGAGTCAGATTGTAAAGAGCCGGAACAAATACCGCAAGGAATTTTTCCGGCATTTTAGCGATTGTGCAAATCTTTCACTCATGCACAATCTGTATTAATAGTTTCTGGATTAGGCGCAAGGTCAGCAATTTTGAGGAGAGAGATTATTTGATACCATCGACTCCAGTGCTTGATTGGTTCTTATATTATCGATCTTGGAGGGATGAGATGTCGTTTTGGATATAATGCATACGTATAATAATAATAATAATAAAACAAAAAAAGAAAAAAACCCATATAATTAGCCAGTTAAATAATTGCTTTTAAAATAAGAATTAGTCCTGCAATTTGGAGGAGTTGGGTTAGACGATTAAATTAGACGACTGAATAGTGTTGTATTTTATCGACCCTAGATGGACGAAAGCACAGTTGACCTCGGCGGAATTTGAACTCAAAACGTAAAGAAGCAGAAGAAATATTACAAAACATCTTCCCCGACGCTCTAACTGTTTTACCAATCCACCGCCTCATGTAATTTGCTAAAATGGCTGTTATTTACGAAGGTGAATTAAAAAGTATTGCAATTTTTACCATTGGAGGTGCGTTTTTCAATGAAATTATTCGAAATTTGTACAGATCTAAAGGCATATATATATTCTTGATCTTTAATTATCAATTTCTTTTGCCGTAAATATGAATCGATTAGCTGATATCGAAATGGTTGCCCCACTGGAAAACCACCAGAAGCAAAAAGCAGTAATTGAGTTCCTTGCTGCCGAAGGACAAACTCCTGTAAACATTCACAAAGGACTGAAAATGTTTAGAATAATGTTTAGACTACAACAATTTAACCGACTAGGATTAGCAGAACCATTAGAGCTTCGAACAAAATACCTCACGATATCTATTCCAGCTTTCGTCTTTACGTTCTGAGTTCAAATTCCGCAAAGGTCAACTTTGCCTTTCATCCTTTCGGGGTCGATAAAATAAGTACCAGTTGAGCATTGGGATCGATGTAATTGACTTACCTCTTCTCTGAAACTGCTGTCTTTGTGCCAAGTCCTAATACCGCCGAGGTCAACTTTGTCTGAATTCCTCTAAGGTCGATAAAATATTGTAGCAGTCAAGTATTGGGGTCGATTTAATCGTCTATCCTCACTTCTCCAAATTTCAGGCCTTGAGCGTATGTTAGAAACAATTCGTTAACTGACTAATCATAACGTTTTTATATAATATATATGCATAATTTTCGTAACTGTTGATACTTACAGATAGAATCTACTCTGCGATACTTAAAACGAAGTAAGAAACGAAAGTCACAACGGTTATCTTAATTCATACATTCCAATGATTACTGATTTAAAGAATCTCTTGATGTCTTCATTATCGTTTCTTGAGTTTTTAGCATGGAATTTAATAGATATCAGTTACAAGTTCTACTCATTTAAAAGACGAAAACTGTGTAAGCCGTCGTATGTGTGTATGTGTATGTGTGTGTGTGTAGGTGTGTGGGTGTCTTTGAGTTCGTGTTTGTCCGTTCCCACCGCTTGACAACTGGTGTTGGTTTGTTTATGTCTCCATAACTTAATGGCTCGGCGAAAGAGTCGACAGAATAAGTACCACATTTAACAATCAAGTACTGGGGGCTATTTTCTCGACCAAACCTTTCAAAGCGGTACCCCAGCATGGCTGTAGTTCAATGACTGAAACTAGTTAGGCTAAGAGGTACATATTATTTCACATCTAGCGAAACTTCCTGACTTTGTAACAACTGAATCTCGCTTGACCCAAACTATCTTTCCTTTTGATTTAATCCCCAGGTCTTGTACTACTTCAGTTATTTTTTTTCTTTTCCAAAACTGCGTTCTTCTAATACACATAGTAATAAACCTAAAATAGAAAATGAACATTAATTATACTTATCTTAATTAGATATCCCTCTTTCATCATAAAGAAGACCCGAAGAACAACGTTACGTTTATCTCTTAATATGCTTTCAACTGATTTTCAACCTTTCTTTTTTTATACTGTAGCCATATCGAATTTCTATAGGTTATCAGACATTTTAATTTTGCGATTTCCAGAAGCTTTTATTGAAGGACTAAGCTTGTCAACTAAATTATATAATGAGTCTAAAGTGCATACTTCTACATTAGGTTATTTTAAATTACCCAAAGAAAAAAAAAAAGGAAGATTTAACAAGAAGATTTCTTATGGAGAAAAATATATTATTGAAATAAGGAACCACTTAAGGCAACTATAAGGTTTATCTAAGATAAGGATTACTTCAAGCGAATATCGTTTTTTTTTCATTACTTAATTTTGCTTAGTTTACCAGAAACGGAAGAGTAAAAACGTTCTGTATAAATTAAGAACATGTGTTACAAAGATCAAAAGGCCTTGAATACATTCCGAGCTCCCAAGTGAATTGTTCATAGTTCTGTAAAAAAACTAAATGAACTGATGGTTAAATTTAAAGACTAGTACCTTCGTAAATTGAAAATGTACTATTCTTACCGATTTCGGCAGTTATAACAGAAAACAGACCCAAAACAAATATGTCGGTCGATTTTTAAAAATTCTTTTATGTCAAATTTACTTCATAAGAAACGCAGAAGCTAAACACCGACATCAAAATTTGGTGTATAAATGTTATTTGGCGAGCATTAGACAGCATTTTTTTTTCTTTCACCAAGAGTATCATTTCCTCGTTAGTTGCCGTTTTGAAGAAATTTCACATATACTTTCAACACACACACACACACACACGCATGTATGTCGGTATGTATGCGCATGTGTGTGCGTGCGTATGTGTGTGTGTGTGAGCGCGCGTGCTTACTTTGTATATGCAAATCATTTCTTTGTATTTTTCTCGCGCATTAGCCGTCAATTATTTCCTCTCATTCTCTTCTTTTTCTCTCACTAATTTTCTCTGCGTTACTCAGACATCTTATTTTCAAACATGCACATTTTCTAGTGGATAGAAGAGTCCAACAATGTAGTTTGGTGCCAGTTACTTATTTAAAAACAAAGTTTAGATGATATTGATAACAGGACAGACGTTATAAGTGTTTCATTGAAAAGAGATAGCAATATATTCTTCAGAAAGAAAACGCATTTCATTAATACCTATAACTGATATAAAGAAAATATGCGTGAAAAAATTTTCAGAGAGCAGACAAATGCAGATGATATCATTTAATTAAGTTGTTTATAGGCACTTATGGAAGACATTCACATTAATAATTCATAAAGATCTGTTCACAGATCTTTGCTCACAGAAAAAATGTTATGAGAAAATTTCACGAGGTTCGTAAGAGTGCAAACATATTTTGCGAAAATAGACAAGTGAACAGAGATATTTTATGAAATGACAGCTGAATGAAATGAAATGTTATAATAAATAATAAATCAACTTATGAAATCCTAATATTTACTATTATATAATGCTCACTCCCAGCCTCAGTTATTTCGTCCTGTCTAAGCTCACGTTCACCGAAATATAGAAAATTTCAAGGATGACTACCTCTATTCAAAGTGAGTTTAAATATCACTTAAACTTATATATGTGTGTGTGTACTAATTGTCCGTGACACAATGTACTAGAACGTTAGAAGCCTGCAAGAAATAAGATTCATGAATTCAATTGTAGCATGGACACTAAACATAGAAGTTGAAACTCTTCGGTGTTAGAGGTGTTGAAAAATTAAACCAAATATTCTAAAGAATAGCTATATTCAAAGTGTTCCGTTTTTTTAAAACAATGTATTAAAAACATATAAAAATGTAAAATGATGCTTCTGTCACATCAATTACGCACAAAATTACAGTCTATTGGGGATGGTTTGAACATGTAGATATAAAAAGATGAGAAATATATTTGTTTCACATGGTAGAAGAGGGTATATGCTGCCTGTGACATTTACAAACTCTATTTGATTGGGAAATTCGATGTGGTTCGTTTTCAATTTCAGATTTGATTCAAGGAAATCGTGGGAGAAAGCAGTTTCCAGATGTTTTAGTTCTAAGGAAAGAAAGTAGAAGGAAGCGTTTAGAACAAGATTTGATAATGTAAAGAGGATTAAAAGTATGTACATTAGGTGTTAAGCAGCTTCCTAGTTCAAAGGCCGAAAGTCATTATTATGTAATAGAAATACTTCAAACAGTAGAATAAATATCATACCGCAAAGAAGAAGAGAAAACTAACGTTACTGTAAGAAAAATAAAAATATTGGCTTCAAATTTTTGACACAAGAGCAGTAATTTCTGGGATGGGGGCTAGTCGATTATATCGACTCCAATGCTCAACTGGTACTTATTTTATCGACTCGAAATGATAGAAGGCATTTGGACTCAGAACGCAAGGACGGACAAAATGCCGATAAGCATTTTGCCCGGCGTGCTAAGAATTCTTAGCACGCCAGCTCGCCGTCTTCCGAAGAATAAATATGTTCTCATTCTATCGTTTGAATTATTTGTTGACATTGATATTTTAGTAGTTTTCTCTGACTAGAGTGTTTTACTATTGTAGAGATGGTATAGATAGTCTACGGAATCCGCAGGTGTACTAGAGTTTGTGCTGGAGACAATAGAGTTGTATGAGAGGAAACTTCTAATCCAAGTGATTCAAAACATATATGTCCATAGGTGAGCAATTTTGTCACATGTTTCTCATGTGACAAACAGCTCTACTGATGTCACTGGTAACAACATTAGGTTTGCTCCACAGAAACCGTATTTTTAATGAAAATTTAGTAGAAAGTACCAATGTGTAGAAACAGAAATCAGATACCCAAAGCTGTTTAAAAATCAATTAACTGATTTTCTTTGATATCATTTACCATAGGCGTAACCAGAATTTCGACATAATGATTCTTGATTATTAAAATAGATCCACTATTAGCCATCTAAGATGTGCAAAACACAAGGTTAAAATAATTGGCAGGTAACAATTATATTTACATAGAGCTGCGAGGGATGGGTATTCACCTGAACGTGTCAGTCCTCCCCGTCTATATATGTGATTATGAAAATGCCTTCATGGCGCTGTTGCAGTCACTTTATGTGTAATAGGATATAATATTGTGTTGAGTCAAAAGTTTTGCAATATTTTAGTAAACTATTTGCTTTATTCGTCAAGTTATACCAAGAGCAGCCGAGCATTCAAAGTAGAGATCATCGAGTTGCACCGTCTGAAGCCACATTTCTGCCAGTTTTTTGATCCCACGCTGATACCAGCTTTTGATTGTAGAAGCGAAGAAGTCCTTCACTGAAGTTTCCACCTCCTCTTGATTGATACAGCGTCGCGAGCGCAGGGCGTGTGCCATAGATCGGAAAAGTAATAATCCGAGGGAGCGAGGTTCGGACTATATGTTGGGGGTGGCATCAGTTTGCCTCAAGTTGCTAGTTTATTCCAGGTCGTTCAAGGGGTATGGGGTCTTGTGTTGTCTTGCTGCAAAAGAGCTCGCTTTTTCTTTAAAAATGCCGGGTATAGGCGTAGGAGTGGCTGTGTAGTAAGTAGCTTGTTTACCCACCACATGGTTCCGGGTTCAGTCCCACTGCGTGGCACCTTGGGCAAATGTCATCTACTATAGCCTCGGGCCGACCAAAGCCTTGTGAGTGGATTTGGTAGACGGAAACTGAAAGAAGCCCGTCGTATATATATATATATATATATATATATATATATATATATATATATATATATATATATGTGTGTGTGTATGTGTGTGTGTGTGTGTGTATGTTTGTGTGTCTGTGTTTTTCCCCTCAGCATCGCTTGACAACCGATGCTGGTGTGTTTACGTCCCCGTAACCTAGCGGTTCGGCAAAAGAAACCGATAGAATAAGTACTAGGCTTACAAAGAATAAGTCATGGGGTCGATTTGCTCGACTAAAGGCGGTGCTCCAGCATGGCCACGGTCAAATGACTGAAACAAGTAAGAGAGTAAAAGAGTAAAAGAGGGTATTTTTGTTGCACAATAGCATGCATCCGCTCAAGCCGGAGTCTGTCACCAAACATGGACATTTCGAACCCAAGGAGATGCTCTGTGTCTGGTGGAACTCGATGAGTTCATTCCGTAAGGTCAAACCATCGATACCAACTTGTATTCCGAACGGCTTGTTTCTAATTTTGGCCAGCAGAAAAGAGACTAGTCGATTACACCAATGCCAGTACTTGATTAGTACTTTATTTTGAAAGACAAAGTTAACCTCGGCAGTTAACCCAGACCATAAAAGATCGGAAGTAAAACCGCAGCGATTTTTTCCCCCGACGTTCAAATGATTCTGTCAGCATGTTGCTCTTTGAATGAATAAGTTTGTGTGTCTGCATATGTTTAGTCTTGCAACAAAGAAAACAATATTCATGAAATAATATGCCTTCTATGCTGCATGTATTTGTGTGTGTGTGTGTGTGTGTGTGTGTGTGTGTGTGTGTGTGTGTGTGTGTGTATGTGTGTGTGTGTGTGTGTGTGTGTGTGTGTTTGTTTGAGAGAGAGAGAGAGAGAGAGAGAGAGAGAGAGAGAGAGAGAGAGAGAGAGTGTGTGTGTGTGTGCACGTTTGTGTATGTATATGTATGCGTGCTTGCAAGACCTCTTTTCACAGACCACACGATGGACTTTCTGGGCATAAACTTCTTCGCCTCAAAGTGTGTAACTTAACATTGAGCATTATTAAATTCACAGATGGTTTCTAAACGCAGATGGTTTCTAAACGCAGATGGTTTCTAAACACGGGTATCTGTGGTTACACAAGTTTTGTTGGTACTACGGTTGATATAGAGGTTTGTACAATTGACAATATTATAGCTGAATATCGTACATGATTTGACTGAATTGCGCTATTGTTATACACACGCGCACGGACAC
>NC_142932.1:110679693-110694693 GCF_046866305.1 Octopus bimaculoides | reverse complement strand
TTTATAAAACAATACTTGCACATATAATATTTCAACAGCACACAGATTAATGGTTGCTTCTGTACACACTTTATTGCCAGACATACTATTCAACCATTTATTTCTTGCTGAACGTCTGGTAGCCAAACGGAGAAAAAGTTATACGCAGGGTGTTGCCGAAGCCGGGGGCAATTTACACATAGTTCGTAGCAATATAAAACCACGAACTATTCGAGAGACGCCTGTTTGGAGCTTTTTCAACAATGTTGCTGGGAAGCTTTATTTATTTATGTATAATCTCAAATCTTTCCTTTGACTGTTTCGCCTCACGTTATCGTATAGTCTAACAAGCACACTTACATCTATTTTCAAATTCATTTATACATATGCATTCACAGTTGTACATACAATGCTATAAATATATATGAATATATATTTCCGACGATACGCAAAATATATATATCTATTGAAATACATTTAAATATAGATGTGTTGGAGTTACAAAAATATGTATGCGTATGTAAATATAACGTAAGACACAAGTAAACAAATAAATATGAAAAATGTATCTTGTGATTTTTGCGCTTCGTTTATTTAAAATTATTTCATAGCACACAGATTGCAGTGGAGTGGCAGAAACGGAACCATCAGGCCGAATACCTCACAATATTTAGTTTATTCGCACTTAGTTCAAATCTCACCGGGATTAACTTTGTCTATAATGAAAGAGTTATCAATATAGATGCAGGTATGGCTATGTGGTTAAATAGATTTCTTTGCAAGTATGTGGTTTCGGGTTCAGTCCCATGACGCGGCACCTTGGGCAAGTGTCTCCCAGGTCCACCTAATGCCTTGCAAGTGAATGTGGTAGACGGAAACTGTGTGAAGCGCGTCGTATACACACACGCATATATACATATATACATATATGTGTGCGTATGTGTGTGTGTGTGTATATATATATATATATATATATATATATATATGCACACATACGTATGTGCATGTATATCGTTTATTCTTTTACTTGTTTCAGTCATTTAACTGTGGCCATGCTGAAGCACCACCTTTTTTAGTCGAAGAAATCGACTGTAGGACTTACTCTTTGTAAGCCCGGTACTTATTCTATCAGTCACTTTTGCCGAACCACTAAGTTACGGGTACGTAAACACACTAACATCAGTTGTCAAGCGAGGGTGGTGAGGACAAAAACAGACACAAACACACACACATACGCACGCACGCACACACACATATACGACGGGCTTCTTTCAGTTTCCGTCTTCCAAATCCACTCACAAGGCTATAGTAGAAGGCACTTGCCCAAGGTGTTACACAGTTGGACTGAACCCAGAATCACGTGGTTGGGAAGCAAGCTTCTTACCACACAGAGACGTTGAATATATGTATGTATGTATGTATGTATGTATGTATGTATGTATGTATGTGTGTGTGTCTTTGTATCTGTGTTTGTCCCCCAGCACCGCTTGACAACCGGTGCTGGTTTCTTTATGTCCCCATAACTTATCGGTTCGGCAAAATATACAGATAGAATGAGTACCAGGTTTTACAAAGAAGAGTACCGGGATCGATTTGCTCGACTAAAATTCCCCAAGGTGGTGCCCCAGCATGGCCGCAGTCTAATGACTGAAACAAGCGAAAGACTAATAGTACAAATGCAAGCTACTACCAAGCGTTTGTGTCACGTTAAGGGAATTAACTCATACAAGACGGTAAATGGTGGTGGCGAGGGTGATAGCATTTGTCGTCTGTGACGTCTGTTTGTTGTTGGCAGTCATGATGGTGGCGGCGGACTGCAATTACGAAAACGTGTGCATTAGTGCATACGCTTTAAATTTCTGTCCATAAAAATAAAAAGAAGAAGCAAAACAAAAACATTGTTTTTTGCCGTCAACTCCTTACTACTTACAACGCCAGCCACCATTATTTCTATTACATTATTTCCCTACCAACATCATCGACAAAACAGTCTATTTCGGTTTTCAACGTGTGTGTATAGCAGCTTCCTCTGTTCTCTTTCTCTGTTCATTAATGACTTGTAGACACACGGTATTTAATATACAGTAATCCCTCGCTATATCGCGGTTCATCTATCGCGGTTTATTATTTAAGCTTACGTCGATTCCTCTCTGGTATTGTTTTGCATTTATAATAAAATAAATATATACAAATTATGAAAATAATAAATAAAAAATATGCAGTACAGAACTGTTTCTACTTCGCGGATTTTCACCTATCACGGGGGGGGGGGGGAAGAGGGGGTTGGAACGTAATACCCGCGATAGTCGCTGGATTACTATACTACAAAGTATATTACACGTTTTTATAAGTCAATATCCTGTACTACTGTTTTAGCTGTGCAATTAAATAATTGGTAAGGTTACCTCTACAGATTTTCCATAGAAATTATAACCAGCATCTAATTTCGTTACGACGTTTCGTATCCGAGACGTCAGATATAAACAAACAATGAGATCGAAGATGAAACTCCTTCGCCGCTCGTTCTCTCCCCCTCCCTCTCTCTCTCGTCTCCACCTTTCGTTGCTGTTTCCATCACCACAATAGCAACAGACAACAACAGCTCTCAATTTTTACTAACGAAACCCATAGAATTTCCATGGATTTCATAAGTCATTATAATTGCAAAGATGTGAATCGACAGTTGTTGGTATATTGGATAAACCGCTTCACGGTATTTGTTCCGATTCATTACGCTCTGAGTTCAAATCCCGCTGACGTCAGCTTTGCTTTTCATCTTTTCGGGATCGATAGAAAAATACCAATCTAGGACGGTGGATTGTTGGAACAGTTTCCAGGTCAGGCAAGATGCCTTGTAGTAAATGTTCTGGTTCTTTGCATTCTAGCAGTAATGCTTGCCATAACGCTGGTGTCGCGCTGTATCGACCAAAGTTAATGCCCTTTGCCTTGCATAGCATCAGTAGCATGGAAAGGGGAAACTAGTAAGCAAGGGCAACTGCTAGTCTTCCTAAAAATAAATCTTACCCAGACCTGCATATGTGTCTTTTATCTTTCCCTTGTTTCAGCCGAATGAGTCGAACTCAGTACATTTTTTTAAAGCCTGGTACTTATTCTATCGGACTATTGAACCGCTAAGTTACGGGGACGTAAACACACCAGCATCGGTTGTCAGGCGATGTTGGGGGGGACAAACACAGACACACAAACATATACACACACATACATATATATATACACACACACATATATACGACGGGCTTCTTTCAGTTTCCGTCTACCAAATCCACTCACAAGGCTTTGGTCGGCCCGAGGCTATAATAGAAGACACTTGCCCATGGTGCCATGCAGTGGGACTGAACCCAGAACCATGTGGTTGGTAAGGAAGCTACTTACCACACAGCCACTCCTGCGCCTATATATATATATATAATTTGTGAAAACCATAAATCCAAAAGAAGAAGCACTCTCTAAGATGTAGAGCAGTACATATTAAAATCGGAGAAGGCTGGTTTATGGGATTACTTTAGGTTTCCCGTTCATAAAGGGTTTAACTGCAGTACTGCGAACATGTGATTAGAATGTCACAAGAATGGATTGCAAAACAGATTGTTCAAACCGAGCCAACCGGCAAGAGATATAGATGTAGACCAACAACGAGATGGTTGGAAAATATTCCATAGTCTCAAGGCGGTGAGCTGGCAGAATCGTTAGCACGCCGGGCAGAATGTTTAGCGACATTTCGTTCGTCTTTACTTTCTTAGTAGAAATTCCGCCGAGGTTGACTTTACCTTTCATCCTTTTGGAGTCGATAAAATAAGTACCAGTTAAATACTGGGATCGATGTAATCGACTTACCCCCTCCCTGAAATTGCTACTCAAAGTAGTGAGGCAGTTCCCCCTCCATACTTTTAAGAAGTCATGGCTCAACAGGTTTTTGAGATCAGACGATACGCCATAAAGTGAAACCCTTTATGGACGGGAAACCTAAGGTAATCACATAAACCGGCCTTCCCCATTTTTAATATATATATTCTTTCAGTTTCCGTCTATCAAATCTACTCACAAGGTTTTGATCGGCCCGGAGCTAAAATAGAATATATTTGCCCAAGGCGTCACGCAGTGGGACTGAATCCAGACACATGTCATTGGGAAGCGACAGAGACCCAAACGAAAGAAATGCTAAATACTAAAAAAATACTAAAACAACCCCTCAAACTTTTCCTAAATTTTAGAGCTCTTCAACAGAGAGTCAAAACAAGTGCCGTAAGTGAAATTATACTTATCGAAAATCGAACAAAACATTTCTAGAATGAAGCAAGCGCTGGCGGTCAAGATTGATATTTTGTCACGAATCTCAGTTAATCCTTTGACAAAAGGTCTTTGTACCAAGTCTAAAAGAAATAAATAATTTTATGAATGAAGTGCATGCTGTAGATCAAAGAGCTATGATTTCTGTTGAGCAGGGTTCAGAATTCTGTTTTGATTACGAGCGATACTTTTAAGAAGGTCACTTAAATAATCAAATCTTATTCACAAATTTTGTGCTTAAGTAAAAGTTGTTTATTTGAAGAAAGAAAGCCATTGAGTTAATGCACATGGCTAAATAATTTATTATATCTAGTTTTCTGAATAAGAAATTAATTGTTTAGCGTTTAGTTTGCACAGCTACCGGGTTTGTCTTTTCTCCGTCTGTGGTCGATAAAATAAGAATCAGTAACATATTGATCTGCTGAAGAGAGAATAGACATTTCTAACAAAATTAATCTAACTTTAGCCGAAATAGTCTAAATAAATCGCTATTTCGTGAATGAAACATTGATTACATATTGATAATCAAGCAGATATTGCAGCAACATTTTAATGGCTTTTACGGTTGAATCGCCAAACTATCACAAGATAAATCTACAGATAGAAACGTATTCTGTAAAAATTGAAAGTGTTATACAAACGAGATGTGTTTATCTCAGAGACACAATTAAAAAAGAAAAAAAAAAAGATAAAAAAGACAATCGAATAAATGATGCCATTTTTAAAAATCATTATTTAGTATTTTTTAAGGCGGTGAGCTGGCAGAATCGTTAGCACACCGGGCAAAATGCTTAGCGGCATTTCGTCCGTCTTTACGTTCTGAAATCAAATTCCATCGAGGCCGACTTTGCCGTCCATCTTTTCAGGGTCGGTAAAATAAATACCAGTCAAGTATTGGGGTCGATGTAATCGACTAACCCCCTCCCACCAAACTGCTGTCCCTGTGCCTATAGTAGAAAAGAATATTGTTTTATTTACACGAATCTTACTCTAATGCTGCCAAGCTGTTTGGCCAAGGTCTAGGTCGTTTCCTTTGACAGACTCTCGCATGCATAGGCAACTACCAGTCTTCCGAAAGAAAAAAAAAAATCTTGTCCAGTCGTCCATATGTAAAGAAAAGTAATGCCAAGGACCTTTTTAAGGGCATCTGAGATTGGGTGCGAGTAGTTATCCTCCGACCGAATACCCGAACTAAATGTTTGTAACATAGTGTGCTCTATTGAAGACAATAGTCAGATGGTAGTGTTACACTGACTGTCGAATTAAGACAGTAAAAAATAGGAATAGTCTTTCTGATGGGTTCTTCAACAGATTTCGTCTGTCCAATTTCATTTGCATGGCTTTGGTAAAAGAAACTTGCTGGAGGTTCCATACAGTGGGTTTGAAATGGAAACCACGTAAACAAGCTTCGTAACTAAACAGCTATGCCTGCACCCTTCTCAGTTGAAGAGAATCAATATTAAAATGCCCGAGAAAATGACATAATTAATTGAGAGTCGAAATTTCAGGTTATTTTGAACTCATTTAAAACTATTAGGAAACTAAAGGAAGTTTAACAAGTAGGTTTCGCATTAATTACGTTTAAGAAATCGTTTTGAAATGCTGTTTTTGCAGCACATTTTTTATCTAGCTAATGTCTATAACAAAATAATACTTTCTTTTTTACATCCGAAAATGATAAGCACAAGATCGAAGTTCCAAAGAAATTATGCAAGATAAAGTTATGCGAAATCTGCGATGAGCCCGAGTAACGCCGATGATCTGGAGTCTCTCTGATATATATATACAGGAATCATTTTTTCATGTTGTATGAATTCTTTCGATTGATACTTTCGATTGTTGCTAATATACCTCCGTTAATTAGCAAAACTGAATTTCAAATCGACCATTATTTTCTAAACGCCCAAATAATTTTTTGTAATAAAAAATTTTCATCATTTGCCTTGTCTTTCTTGTGTGACCCATACGTGTTACGTTCACAAGGCTTACCTGTAATATTTCTGGACGAACCTCCGAGTAATAACTAAACGGCTTACATGCAATAATTTTTAATATCTCACTTCTTTAGGTCGACTTAGCCTTTTATCCTTTCGAGGTCGATTAAATAAGTACCAGTTTGTCTGTCCTTGTTTGTCCCGTCTGTGTTTAGCCCCCTGTGGTCATTAAAGAAATAAATATCTCACTTCTTGTAAAGTTCTAAGAATGCGTTTAATCTCCGAGCCACAAATTGCATATTTATAGAATTGATCAAGTGTTTCATAAAGAAGGGGATCTATGTGCGTTCCTCTATCGACTTGAGAGAGACCAAAAGATATTTATCGGAGTCTTTTTTCAAGTTAGATGGCAACATACTGTAATTAAAGACTTAAAACCATTTGAGTGTGTATAAAATATACGTAGAAATGAACGTTCTAAATTGATCTACAAAAACCAGTTTTAAAAGCTTTTTGTTAAGATTCATTATCTTCATAAAAACTCATGGAATGTGTAATTCCATCAACATTGGTAAAAAATGTGCTTATATGAGGTTTCCAGGCATCTCTGTTACAGTGAATTTAAGCATTATAATTATTTCCCCAGGTTTAAAAGAGCATTCTTTTAATTCTTACTTCCGTAAGGAAATGAAGATAACTAAAATATTTCGCAAATGTTTTATTTTTACGTGAGATTATCGAAGGTCGGAGGAAATGTCTTCATTCCAAATGGTTATGGATTATGTATTTGTATTAACATTTATCTTTATGGCACCTGCAGAAAATAGATTAACAACTAGCCGTAGGAAATATAACTTCTATTATCGTAACGTTTAGTAGCAATTAATGTGGTGAGCTGGCAGAATCGTTAGATATCCGGGCGAAATGCTTAACGACATTTCGTCCGTCTTTGCGTTCTGAGTTCAAATTCCGTCGAGGTTGATTTTGCCTTTCATCCTTTCGAGGTCGATAAAATTTTATCGACCTCAGTTGAGTACTGGGGTTGATATAATTGATTTAACCCCACCCCCGAACTTGCTGGCCTTGTGCCAAAATTTGACACCAATATTAATAGCAGTTATTGGAACAAATTTTAGGACTATGGTCAGGAATAACTCTCACATGAACCCCTCACTCACACACACAAGCATAGCGGACACATGTGTATGCATACGTATTGACTTTTATTCTGAGCAGATTTGGGAAAGATTTACAAGACCAGGTGCAAATTGCAAATGTATAAAAGCCTATGATAGTAGACATGTACCAAAAAAAAAAAAGAAAAAGACAAATCAATAACTTTAGAAATTCTCAGGCTTGCAACTTACATAAAATTACTATTTGTGGTCTTAAAACTTAAACCGTCTTTTTTTTTATGGCGTTTTAGAGACTCCATCAGTGAGTGGTTTCAAATTACGAAGCGAATGAGATTTTACCCACAGGCAAGGAGTTCCACACTCTGCTTTCGAGAATAACCACTGATCATAAACAAGGAAACTACTATTTTGAGTAGCTTCCTTTTTAGTTTGTGTATTTGTGTCCAGTTTCGAAACATGTGCTTTCTTAAATCTATGTGCCTTACCACTAATTAATAGACATATAACCTGAGATTATGGGTTTATGGAAAGGTTGGATATTATATAACAATCGAGACTTCACATGGCTTTACATATTTGCTTTTTTTTTGTATTATCTTTTTTTACTTGCTGAGTCTGGTGGAAAGGGTAGTGACCATAATTTTTATAGGTCTTCCGATGCTGATGAGTTTGTTGTCGTTAATGTTCCGCTTAGAATATTGCATTTTAATACCTGCAGCACAGAGGTGAACAACGGAGAAGATTCCAGTGAGGAGATCGTCCGAAGGACAAGGAGTGAGATTAGTGATTACGATGGGGTCGGAATTATTATTATTATTATTATTATTATTATTGAGTGAGAGAGCAAAGCATGCCATCAAAGTGACACTGGGGTAAAATATACGAAGCCCATTATACCCATCACGACTACCCATCTGATAAGGGTACACCAGGCACATGCATCACAATCATATGTGCGTAACATGGTGATCTCATATCACGATAAACAGCGCATGACCTTGCAGGTGGGGCCCAGTTAGAATTTTCTTCAGGTCGAGTAGCCTATCCCACTCAAAAGGTCCCTGAATAAGGTTTGTTTAAGGATGTTGAGCAAAACACCCATATTTCCAAAGGTGAATTATTCAAACCCCAAAGAATTCCTCTCAACACATGGCTATGATGCTCCCCCACTACTACTGCTCATGATCAGAGATGCACATATCGTCAGCCACCAAGGGACATGCTCAACTGTTTAAGGTCAAACAGCTGACAAGCAAATCTGTGGTATTGAGCAGAATATTTGTTGTAGCCCATCTTTTATACCAAGACAAAACAATGTACATGATGACATTTCCAATCAGTTAAAATTAGAAGCCATGAGAGCCACTGCCTGATACTGCATCAGGGCATTTATTATTATTATTATTATTATTATTAATATTGTTATTATTATTGAAGAGGAATACGAGAGGTGGAGAGACTAGCTAGACTTGAGGAACAGAAACCATTACAGTAGCAATTAGTATTATTTCTCTTTATCTCAGGTTTTGTTGTAATTCCTGGAGTCTTGCTTGCATAGCGGGCTTGCTGCCTGCAGCCTACGTTAACATGCTATCTGTTCGTTTCAACTATCTAATACCCCGCTGATTATTCTGTCCCTAAAGACCCAACAATAATTGGCACTATCTTCACCTTCTTCATTTTCCATGGTCAAGATATTTCGTACTTAAGAGGATTGAATTTATCTAACGCCTTCCTTCTCGACTATTCGTGAGTCAAAGGGGCACGCAGCGTCAACTACATAGCACATGTGGTGTATCTTTTCCACCACCACTAGGTCCGGTCTGTTATGCTCTAGCACCTGATCTGTTTGGATTGGTAAATCCCAGGGTATTTTACTGGTCTCCAACTCCGTCACTCTCTACGGTTTGTGCTCATACCACGTCTTGCCTCTCTGTTTCCAATGTAGCACTTTCGCTACCTTATCGTGTCGCCACAACTTGTAGTGGTTTTGGGAAAGTCTAGGGCATTCGTTCGTGTTATGAGCAATGGTTTCGTCAGCTCTATTACAGATGCGGCATTATTATCATTATTATTATTATTTCTTTTTATCTAAGGTTTTGTTGTAATTGTCTTGCATGCGTAGCGGGATTGCTGCCCGCAGACTACGGTACCATGCTATCTGTTCTTTTCAACTATCTAATACTTACCTGATTATTCATATATATGTATGCACATACACACACACACACACACACACACACACACACACAGATATATATATATATATATATATATATATATATATATATATAAATCGGTTAAATATAAATCTTAGTTGTTTTGCATTTGAAAATTATTTACTTCCTTATTTGGATGTCCTATCCTAAAAATACAGCCTCACCAGTTAATTTACTTCATTTCCAGAAGTTTGAATTAGCTCATATATGGAAATTTATTGAGGGAATATCAGCCTTTAATATTTTAATATTATTATATGAATTAGCACCCAATTTATATCTCTTTTAGTCTTGTTAAGATGAACATGACTCCAGGAGCAAGAGCACATTTCAAGGTGATTACTATCTCCATACCTATGTAATTCTAACGTCTTTTTAGTTTTTATCTAAGCTACCGACGATTACTTTCTGGCAACTCAGATTTTCTATTATGAATATCTCTGTCTTTCTGTACGAAGCAAATTGTATAGCAACATGAGTAATAAAAACTATAATCCGTTTTAACATCTAATCTCCTCCATTTAAATAAACATGAATGAATTTGTTGAGCTGTGTTTAATAAGTTAAATCATATACTTAATATATATATGTATGTATGTATGTATGTATATATGTATGCATATATGTATATATAAAGGATGTTTGTTTAAAACGAACAATTGTATCTATTTGTATTGTGAACTTATATGGTGAATCTTTTTTAATCCATCGGTCATTTTTATACGTATTATATATTTTTAAGGTGTATGGCTCAGCGGTTTGAGCGTCGGGTTCACAATCATGAGATAGTGAGTTCGATTCTCTGACCGGGCTGTGTGTTGTGTTCTTGAGCAAGACACTTTATTTCACGCTGCTCCAGTTCACTCAGCTGTAGAAATTAGTTGCGACGTCACTGGTGCCAAGCTGTATCGGCCTTTGTGGTACAGGAAATATATATGAAAGAGATAATATCGGTGGCTGGTATGCATGGGCGACTGCATTGGAGGGCAACTTTCAAGGTGCAATCTCATGGTCATTCATGACCGAAGGGGATCTTTACCCTCTTATATATTTTTACCCAAGAAAATTAGATTTGCTAAAATCGAGAATTCTAATTTATAGTTATCGCGACATTTACTGTTTTTTCTTGAGTATTGTTATTTGCGTTTGAAAACCATTGGCTAATTCAGAACTTCAATTCAGTTTATATTCACTCTTAATCGTGCTGCCAACTGTCTCCATACCATAGATCTGCTCAGTCAGTGCTAACCTGGGATCCTGTGATGCGTTAACAGCAATAACAACCAATAAATTCGTATTAGGTTTCTCGCCCAATACTAATTGCACTTCTTATCATTAAACCAACGATATTTTAGCAGCCTGCACTATTCCATAAAATGTTTTCATTCCATCCATCTAATACAGTTGTATATGCAACCTCTATAAATATCACTATATTTTCTTGTACTTTCATCCACTACAAAAACTTCCGTGCTTGTGCAATTTATAGAGAAAATCAAGCAAGTATATCTTATTTCATTTTGCACCCACACAGTCTAACAACAACCGGATTTTCCTCACTTCTATTTAAGACATCACTGAATATAGCATAGTTCTTCACAATACATATCTTATGCATAAAAATATATTTTTATAATATATTATTAGATAACTATGTAGCCATTGTTTGTAAAATAGAACGAATTGAAATTAACTTTACAACTTTAGTGGTCCTTGTAATGAAAAATAAAGCAATTGTAAATCCATTATATTTCTTTGGTACTACCTGCTGTGCTCTGGCAGCCTCTTACCCTTAGGTAAGAAGCTGCAGGAAGTCGTAACAAAAGGAATTATCATTGTGATTCCTTTATTTGTAGCCTTGGAATTTATAAAAAAAAAACATCAAAAATCTTAGGGAATAATAACATAGTTACGAGAAAAACATTGGGGAGGCAGATTACTGCAGTTTTAGAAGGATTGCCGGCAGTTGTAAACGTTTTCATAGTGATTCTTGTCAAAAACCTTCTGTGAATTTTGCTAAAAGCTATTTTCAGTCTTTCAAAATTATTTTTAGCTTCACAAACAACAATCCCAAATTCTCAATCCCCACCTTGTTCTGATGAGAAATAAGTATTCTTATTTAGGAGCAAGGCCAGCAGTTTTATGGGGAGAAAGAATTTGTCTATTAAATCGACTCCAATACTTGATTGATACTTTGTTGTATCGACCCCGGAGGGACGAAACATGAAGTTACCTCCGCGGAATTTGAATTCAGAAATACCTTCAAGCATTTTCCCCCCAGACAATCTAACGATTCTGCCTGCTCACCACCTTCTAGACGAGAATTAATGGAAGGTTTCCATACAGACACGAAATAATAATAAACAGCGGTACAGGAAATATATATCAAAGAGTTAACTTTGTTTCGAAGAAAATTCTTTGTTGAACAAACAATAGAAGTATGGTTATTATTCTACAAGAATTAACGTTTACATAAAATGATGAACACACACTTCTTGTTTGGCGAAACTTAGGTGTTTTCAGTGGTTTAATTACAGAATTAAGTTATTGTGCATAACGATATGTATTGTTTTTAAACAAGAGAAAATACGAGAGCTGCATGTTAACTATTTGTGTCTGAAACAACAGATTAGCGTTGCCGTAGCATATTCTTCTCATTAAGAAATTTCTAAATAGGAATGCTTAACCAAGCAGAATTTTGCACGCCAAATCTTTAGGGTAGCTAATTACTCAAATGGCGTGATATTTTTTACAAGCTTCTTACGGCTTCTTGCATTGGCTTTGCAAATGTCGTGAGTTTTCCATTCTCTATTTCTTGAGCCTCGGGAATTATTGTTATGCCGCGTAAGTTCTCTACTGTTTCTTTTAGCTTCCTTAAACTCAAGGAAACCAAGCGAAAATTCTGCTCCATTTGCCAACACTGCTTCGGTTTTGGATTGGCGTTACGCCATGTAGAGTCATAGCAGTTTTCTTTTAGAATACTTCTTTTAATAAATGAATAAGATAAATATATGCTTAATAAAATATTCTAAAATATTCAGCCCAGCTTCCAAACTATTATGTTAACAAACTCGTCGAAAACCTACTAATATATGTTTAGATTATATTAGCTTTCATGTCAGGAGCCCTACTGAGATTAATAACAATAAAAGCTTGAACTCACGGTAGAAAGCAAATTATGTTCGACCCTACTTTCCACAAGAAGTTTATTTACAATGTTTAATATCCACCTATGAAGAAGTAGTTAACATCCTTTGCTTCTTCTCTTGAATCTGACATCTTCAGTAGACCCTTTAACGGAAATTAGCTCAATTAAAGATACATTCTGTTTGGAAATAATAGATTTTTGGCTCAAGTTCCAAATGCGTCCCTTTCGGCGTATCAGCATTACTTTCTGTACAGTAAGTAGTCTCAGATTTATATTTTTATTTTAGAAATTCCCCTATGTCATATTTTATAAACACTATGTTGCCAAAATTACGATACTTATTTTTCCAGAGTAGGTTAATCAAACAAAAAATTCGAAAAAGACCTGCAAAACAGAAAGAATTTCTCATCTAAGGACGAAATATTATCACGAAACTTAATATACCTGTAAAGGTGATACATGTGTCTACGAGCCAACGGAAGAGTGTGTGTATGGTGGTTCAATTTGCTTGAAGTAACAGCCAAGTCTCTCCAAAATTAGAGGTTACTGTCTTAAAAATGGGAGGGCTTACTGGTAATGTAATCTTAGCTATGACTGAAAAGAAAAAAGAGAATTGTTGCTCCTTGAAAGCTTTTAATTATAGAGATTATCTGGGGCTAAACAACAACATATGTATATTGAGGATTTATTACAACACACATAAACACAGACACATGTATATACATATACACACTTTCAAAAAACGCACATATATACATACCCCTCACATATATATTTATATATGTATGTATGCATATATATATACTCACACACATATATTACAGTCCTATATTTAAGAGATGAAGAATATTATGTACATTATTTACATTTGACGAATATTTGTCCTCATCTTGTTTGTTGTTAACACAACGTTTCGGCTGATATACCCTCCAGCCTTCATCAGGTGTGTTGGGGAAATTTCGAACCTGGGTTCTCATTCCTAAGGTATTTTTCGATCTTCTTCTTCTTCTTCTTACTATTACGGCGGCGAGCTGGCAGAATCGTTAGCATGCTGGGCGAAATGCTTAGCGGTATTTCGTCTGCCGCTACGTTCTGAGTTCAAATTCCGCTGAGGTCGACTTTCATCCTTTCGGGGTCGATTAAACATTGACCCCAGTTACGCACTGGGGTCGATGTAATCGGCTTAATTCCCTCCTCCAAACAGCCCTTGTGGCAAAAATTATTATTATTATTATTATTATTATTATTATTATTATTAAAGTGGTGAGCTGGCAGAATAGCTAGCACGCCAGGCGAAATGCTTAACTAATTCGAACTCCAAAGAATTCTTCTCAACACATGGCTATGATGCTCTTCATTACTTCTGCTTGTGATCAGAGATGCACATATCGTCAGTCACCAAGGGACATGCTCAACTGGATAAGATCAAACAACTGACACGCAAATCTGTGATATTGAGCAGAATATTTGCTGTAGCCCATCTTTTATACCAAGAAAAAACATGTACACGTTAGCACATCCAGTCAGTTAAGATCAAAAACCATGAGAGCCACTAGCTGGTACTACATCAGGATATTTATTATTATTATTATTATTCAATAGTTTTATTTTTATAACGTGCTTTCACTTCACTACCGAGCGCAGCTCTGTGTGCCTTGGGTATGTGCTATGGTTTGCTGTGATGCTCTTATGGTTACTGTATTGAAAGTGTTTTGCGTAGGATGTGTGCAGTGCCCATATTTTATATGTATGTGTTGTTGCGTTTTCGTTCTTTGCGTAGAGCTCTGCTGTAAAGTAAGCGTGTAGGATCGAAATATATTCCTCACGTGTCCATTTATGCCGTTTTGGTTTTATTTGCAGGACATGAGGAACAACGTCCGGCCCTTTATTTTGACGGTCATCATTTTCGTAGGGTACCGGTCCGTTCATTTCTGTTGTCAGATTGTTTTGCACGTGCAGCTCTTCGTACTTTTTGCGTAACAAGTTTAAAGTACGCACTTCCCGGTTGTTATTCTTGGGTGGAATAATACCGGTATTATTTAATCTGCTTGTAATTATTTTGTACATGGTATTTGGGGCCGGAGATGGTCTGGTGTTGATGTAACCAGCGTGTTTACGTGTGCTGTGCGAGTAGTGGAGATGATATCCAGTTAAAATACATCATTATATTTGGAAAAATAGAAATAAATTTCAATGAGTATTACTTACTCGGATATAGTCCAACCCTTTGTCAGCTATTTTTGGCTCCATGCGATGTCTTTATTTCCGATGTTTTT
>NC_142932.1:110672193-110677193 GCF_046866305.1 Octopus bimaculoides | reverse complement strand
GTGAGACGGCAGAATCGTCAACACACCGAGCGAAAATGCTAAGCGGCATTTCGCCCGTCCTCTGAGTTTAAATTCCACCGAGGTCGACTTTGACTTTCATCCTTTCGAGGTCGATAAAATAAGTACCAGTTAAACACTAATCGACTTCTCCCTCCTCTGAAATTACTGGCCTGGTGCCAAAATTTGAAATCATTATCATTATTACTAATGTGGCGAGCTTGCAGAAGCGTTAGCACGCCAGATAAAATGTTTACCAGCATTTCGATTGTCATTTCGTTCTGAGTTCAAATTCTACTGGGGTCGACTTTGCCTTTCAACTTTCTTTCGGGGTCGATAGAATAAGTACCAGTTGAGCACTGGGGTCGTTGTAATCGACTCACCTCCTTCCCCGAAATTGCTGGCCAAAAATTATTATTATTATTATTATTATAATAAAGAGCGCAATTCGATTGTACCATAAAATATAAAAATCAAGTAGATTGAGATGATTAATTTTATGGTACAATCGAATCGCGCTCTTCGTCTTGATATTTACCTTCGTGAAGAGTTACGTCAATCCTTTTAAAAATATTATTATTATTATTATTGTTCAGTAGTTTTATTTTTATAACGTGCTTTCACTTCACTACCGAGCGCAGCTCTGTGCGCCTTGGGTATGTGCTGTGGTTTGCTGTGGTGCTCTTATGTTTACTGTATTGAAAGTGTTTTGCATAGAATGTGTGCAGTACCCAGTAGTGCAATTTTCTGTATGTTATATATATTTGTAAGTCCTGGTGTTTTTGTTATGTATTTGTCTGAATATTTTTTTATTATACCTAAGGCACCTACTATGATAGGAATTGTTTCTGTTTTTAGATTCCACATTCGAGTTATCTATTATTATTATTATTATTATTATTATTATTATTATTATTATTATTATAAAGAGCGCAATTCGATTGTACCATAAAATATAAAAATCAAGTAGATTGAGATGATTAATTTTATGGTACAATCGAATCGCGCTCTTCGTCTTGATATTTACCTACGTAAAGAGTTACGTCAATCCTTTTAAAAATATTATTATTATTATTATTATTATTATTATTATTATTATTGCCAAGCCCTCATCAACTTTTACTAATTTCACTTGAAAAGGAAGTTGAGGGTGGAGAGGGAAGTGTTGCCTTGTAGCAAGTTTGTTGAAAGGTGGGTGGATGTTGGAAGAATGGCCAGTGTGAAAGGACCAATTCTGAGCGTACACCTGTAGACAAAAGAAAGGCTCTTGCCCTGTTGTTCAGGCACTCGTAGTTTTTGTGGGTTTTTCCATGATGTCCTTAAAGCGCCCTCCCCTATTGGGAGTTTTAAATTGTTTAATTTTTAATCGTTATATATATTGCTTACACGTTGTAAAACCCATTGTATCGTCCTGTTATTGTCTTTTTTGTCTTTTATGTTGTATGTTTTAATGTGATTTTATGTAAGCCCTTGTGGCCAATAAACATGTGATAAAAATCAAACATCCAGCCAACATCATGGTGTTAAGAGTGATCACTAGTGATGGCGACATTATGCCTCTATTCATCCTCCTAGACGGCCTCACACTCAACAGGGAGGCCTACATCAAATGCCTAGAGGAGGTAGTGCTGCCCTGGGTGAAGAAGGTGGCTGCTGGAAGACCCTGTGTCTGGCAAAAGGACTCTGCAGCATACCATTCAAGCAAGAGAACCCAGTCATGGCCATCTGGCCACCTAAATCCCCAGACTGCAACACCCTTGATTATGTGTGGGGCGCAGTTGAGCGAGAGACCATCAAAACTCCTTGTAACATCAAAGATGAACTGAAGGCGAGGATTATGGCAGCTTTCACCAACTTAAACAAGGAGACCATCCAGAAGAGTTGCAGGAGATTCCGAAGTCGTCTGGAGGGCGTGGTTAAAGTTAATGGCGATTTTATTGAATAAATTTACTTTTTAGTACTTCAAGATATTTTTATGTAATTTTGGTAAATATATCTGTTAAAATGAGATGTCAGTGTTATTTTTAATTTTGCGTAATTTAGACGACGATTTATTCACCGCACCCTGTATATATGTATGTGTGTGTGTATTTCGTTGTCCTCAATATATATATCAAGTCCTCAATCACTCAGAAATGCCATGCTTCAAAGCTGCCATCCTCAAGCATCGCCTCAGGTGGTCAGGATATGTCATCCGAATGGTCCCTTCAAGACTCCCGTGGACCATGCTCTACAGCCAGCAAAAAAAAAAAAAAAAAAAAAAAAACATGGAGGAGCCCCAAAACGCAGATTCAAAGACCAACTGGAGCCTTCAAGTAATTTAGATAATAATTGTTACCATCACTGAAAATAGAATTTTGATAAATTAATTTTTTTAGCTTCTAATACATCAACTTGGCTAACGCCCATTTCACTACTATGGTATAAATAGATTTTCTAACAAATAGATATTCTTAAAAATCTTAGATATTCTTAGAAATCTTGAAATAAACGTGGCTAGTGCTTTATGGCTTGTTACAGTAGTCAACGTATTACAGATTATTGGTGTGGCAGTGTAGTATTATGAAGAACTGCGGAAAATAGTTTACAGTTGGTTGCTGTCACAAATTGTTTAGCTTCCCAAGGTACACACACACACGCACACACACACACACACATATATATATACAAGAAAAATACTGTAAATAAACAGTTTATTGAGAAAAATAGAATAGAAAGAAATCCAAATCAAAAGAAAGCAATGAAATATTGAATAGCGTCCAAGAATATATAAAAATACATACACACACACACACACATGTATATATAAATGTAAGTATTTATATGTGTGTGTGTGTGTGAGTATACTTAGTGAAAAGAATAAAAGTGAAAAGAATAAAAATATAGAAATAAAATGAAAATAACTGAGAATTATTTCAGAATGTCTTTGAAAAATCTTTGAGCTTTGTTTGTTTGTGCACGTATGAAGATATAAGAAACGTTCTAAGTGAGTGTGTGCGTTTTCGTTCGTGTGCTTATGTGTGTGCGTGTGTGTGTGTGTAAGTAAATGTGTAAGTGAGTGTGTACCTGTGTTTTTGTATGTATGTGTGTGTTTGTGTGTGTGTGAACCTGTGTTTGTGTGTACGTGTCTTTATATGTGTGTATGTTTCTCTGTGTGCTTTGTGTGTGTATGTATAAGTACGTGTGTGTGTGTGTATAAGTAAATGTGTGAGTGAGTGTGTACCTGTGTCTTTGTATGTATGTGTGTGTTTGTATGTGTGTGTTTGTATGTGTGTGAACCTGTGTTTGTGTGTCTTTATATGTGTGTATGTTTCTCTGTGTGTTTTGTGTGTGTATATGTATAAGTACGTGTGTGTGCGTGCGCGCGTGCGTGTGCGTGTATTTGCATTTTCCTAAGACGTACTCTTTGCCTTTCGTTACTGAATGGAGAGCTGGTTCTTGTTTTCGTCGAATTTCTGTCTATTTCGTTTTCGTCTTTGATGTTACGGTTTTAATTTACATTTATTACGTTAGGTGGTTCTGTACGTAATTGGAAATAACATCCAAATTTCTCTAGACTAAACTAATGCTCGATTATTTTCTTGCTATCACTTTTCTACCTTCATCCCTCCAATAATTTCCGTTATTTTCGTCTTCTTGTCTGTAGTTACCTCTCCTCCTCATCGCGGACCGCGCGGTATGCAACTCTTCGACTGCTGTTCATTATGGTAGTCAGATATCTCAAAACCTCAAGATCATACAACTAGAACTAAGATACAAAGCAGAAATATTTCATTTGTTCACGGATCGCTTGACCGTGTTACAACTAATAATAATAATAATAATAAAAGCTTTGATCAAATGACTTAGTAAAATCTCAGATCTATGTAGCATGCAAAATTACTTTAGTGTTAATTAAGGAAATGTCAGTATTATCATTAACTGAATGGTGAAGGAACAGAAGCTGTAGAATGGTAAAACATAATTAGTTTCGTACCGTTTTCATGCCGAATAAGAAGCGGGGTAAAAAAAAGAAAAACCAATTTAATCGCAAAAATGACACGGAAAAAAATTGGAAGTTCTATCTCCAGCCGACAGTAAAACACACGCACGCGAACGCGCACACACACGTACACGTACACACACACACACACACACACACACACACACACACACACACTAGCACACGTGCGCACAGACGAACTCATATACACCAATTATGTTAGCAAAAGCTTTAGCCCCGTCCTACTGTAAGACGCAGGAATACACACATACGCATACGCACATATGCACACATGCTTACACCCGTACACATGCACACATGCGCACACGCACGAACGTTGAGTTGGTCTGATGTAGAAATTTGATCGACAAGAATAATTTCGTTCGATGGTGCTTGAATTCGACAGAGAAGTGTTATAAAAAGATTAAATAAATAATGATTCTGCTTTGGGCTTGGCACTCAGCCAAATTTTGTAGGAGAATGCAACAGACGGTTGACTTGACTTAATATATGACTGGAACTTCTTTGATCTTCCACCTGAGAAAATGAAATGCGGAATCGTTTCCGATGGGATTTGAAATCAAATCAAAAACGGTTACTACACTAGGCACAATAAAGTATATTGTCTGATATATTCTGTCACTTCGACTGTTTCCATTTTGTTCCTAGTCATTAATAACAGACAAAATAGATAAAGGTAGGATAGTGTACGTAGATTTGAAAGTAAAGGTAAGACGCTGAGCTAAAATGTTCATAAAATTGTGAAACAATTTGAAAGTTAATCGTGTCTATAAGGCGTAGGCTTTTAAGTAACTTAGATTGTTCATTTTATCTTTCAAAATTGTATGGTCATTTCAAAACTGACTGTTGGCACGATATATCTTACAAAGTTAGATATGTCATGTAAAATGCAGTTATATAAGCTTCTCTCTCTCTCTCTCTGCTTCTATCTGTCTGCCTGTCTGTTTGTATGTCTGTCTGTCTCTTTTTCTCACTGTATCTCTGTCTATGTCTCTGCCTC
>NC_142932.1:110634693-110669693 GCF_046866305.1 Octopus bimaculoides | reverse complement strand
ATTAATTTTTCTATATGTGACAGTGGATTTTCATCGATGAGTTCATGAACCTTGGTTCTTTTCCCTAAAACTATATATATATATATATATATATATATATATATATATATATATATATATATATATATATATATATATATATATAAACCAGCTCACTGGCTAATCGCGACACCAGCGCCTGTTTCTCTCTATATAGCTGGTGTGGAGATGAGTCACTGCTATCTTTGGCGGTCGTGCGCCCATCATTGACGAAGCCAAGGGAGGTAGAAATCACGTGATCAGGCGGTCTCGGTGCTGGAGATGGTGGGCATTTACACCAAGAGCCAATGTGAGAGTTTCTCTCATGGTATTTACAGCAATATAGTTTGTTCTAACAAAACATCCACGTTTAAGTGGGGGTAGGTATTATATCTCGGTATTAATACTCCCTCTGTCCATGCAATCTGGCCATCACGTTTTATGTCTCTTTTATCTTTTACCCTCTACTTGGACTGCAGCCCTGCTGGGAAACTACCTCGAAGAGTTTAATCGAACAAATCGATCCCAGGATTTATTTCTAAGTCTGTACATATTCTATCGGTTTTTACTGAACCATTAAGGTAAGGGCCGTAAACATACCAACACATGTTGGTAGGAGCAAACATAAATTCAAAGACACTTATACACGCGCGTACACACACACCAAGAACGGGCTTCCACATAGTTTCCGTCTACCAAATTCAATCCCTCGATATTAGTCAGTCCGGGGTTATAGAAGGAGACACTCACCGAAGGTATCGTAGAATGGAACTGAACCCGAAACCACGTTCTCGCAAAACGAACTTCTTAACCTGACAGCTGCGCATGCGCCAACTTCTGTTAATTGTTTTATCCACTCCCATCTATCTGATAACTAAGAAAATAGCCTCCTACAGAGTCAGTTACTTAGCTTGCATCTTCCTTACCTAGACATATGGAACCGTGTATCTAGACATGAATTTCCTTTACCATTTGATAGCTACTGATGACTAACTCATTCTTACCAAGAACTCTGCTAGCTCTCTAAGAGTCTACCCAATATATATGTGTGTGTGTAGGAGTGTGTGTGTGTGTGTATACATACTTCTATGTTTCAACTATTTGACTGCGGCCATGCTGGAGCACCGCCTTTAGTCGAATAAATCGACCCCAGGACTTATTCTTTGTAAGCCTAGTACTTATTCTAGCGATCTATTGTGCCGAACCGTCAAGTTACGGGGGCGTAAACACACCAACATCGGTTGTCAAACGATAGTCGGGAGACAAACATAGACACACAAATACATAAATATGAAACAATTGACAAATGCATGCATACATACATACGTATATATATAAATACATACATACACACACGCACACACACACACACACACACACACACACACACACACACACACACACACACACACACACACACACACACACACACACACACACACACACATATATATATATATACACACACACACACGCATATATATATATATATATATATATATACACACATATATAAACATACATACATACATATACATACATATACATATATACATGTATACATTTATATATACCATGTTTTTATCTGTCTGTCCATCTGTCTGTCTGCCCCTCTCTCTCTCTCTCTCTCTCTCTCTCTCTCTCTCTCTCTCTCTCTCTATATATATATATATATATATATATATATATATATATATATATATATGTGTGTGTGTGTGTGTGTGTGTGTGTGTATATACATTGTGCTAAATTGAAGGAGACAAGGTATAAAACATGTTAGTTACATCTTAGAGACGCTGAAGAAAAGTCGAAACACACTTCGCAAGGCATTTCTGGCAAGGCAATTTGATGGAAATGCTACTAGAAGAAAGGAGAAAGCACAGCCATACAGACAGTATAGGTTTCTCTGACGCCATTGCCTACTTAACTAATTTGAACAGATAAATCCCTGAAATACGTTACTGTGAGATGCCATTCGCATGAAAAACAATAGTTCAGTTAGTGTGAGCATATGTAATATAATGAACACTATTAAATCAACCAGAAGAGCATTTGGGGTGAGGAAAAGACAACATTATTTAAATGACTAATAGTATTTTAATCACTTTAGCTAATACGGGAGACAACTCTGGACATATTTAAGTCATATGAGATGTTGGTCTGAAATTTTGGTACAAGGTCAGCAATTTATGGGCAGAGGGTAAGTCGTTTACATCGATTCCAATGCTTTTGTTTTATTTAGTTTACCGACACCGAAAGTATGACAGGCAAAGTCGACCTCGGCGGAATTTGAACTAAGGACGCAGATAAACGAAACTGAATATGTTCTGAACATTACTTTCTTATATGCTACCGCCGGGTGAGGGCATGGGTACACTGGGAAGATATTCAAGGACCTCACGGCCCTAGGGACCCAATTCTGACATATGTACACTGCGGTTTGCTGCCGATAAATAAATACTATGGAGGCAAGTGCATTGATTTTTCCGGGGACCTTATACTGCTGCTATAATGGTTCTGCTACATGCCATACAATTTCCATCATATAATTATATTCGCTATACTAAAACTCAGTTAATCATTCAAAGCAAGACGATCCTGTAGTTATAACCCCAGAAGAAACATTCTCCTGCATCTACCCGTTCCGGCATTCAAATGTAAAAAAGCAAAAAAAAAAAAAAAAAAAAGACAAAATGGTGAACAAAAACATCCTAGAAAAAGGCAATAGGGAACTACCTTTGTCTTCGTTAATCTCAATATAAATTCGGTCGCAATTTCTGAACGATAAGATTATCTCAAAATATGTTAAGCAAACGGTAAACAGACAGAGGTGAGATTGCGTTGGAGTATTTAGTAAACATTGAATTATTGGTTTCAGATTTATTGGCTTATTCTTCTTCATAGAAATTGTTTTACTGCTTACTATCCGGAATAAAGGTGGGTGAATTGACAGAATCGTCAGCACGCTGGACAAAATGCTTAGCTGTCTTTGGTCCGTCTTTACGTTCTGAGTTCAAATTCTGCCGAGATCGACTCTGTCTTGTATCCTTCCGAGAATTGTTAAGGTGTCGGAGAAAATGTTCTGCAGTTTTTGATCCAGTTCTTTATGTTCTGTGTGACATAAGTGTGTCGAGTTTATCTGTATCTAGCCGATAAGTTGGTGTCTTCGAAAGAAAAAGAAAAAAACAAAAAAAATCATTTGAAGGCAAAAAAAAAACAACTTAATTTTCTCTTGGAAAAATTCACAGAGTAAAGCATAGAACTTGCCTAAGATGTCAACATGCATCGTCCATGAAGGAAGTAATAGTAAATAATGCGTTTAAACAGAAGAACAAGGAACGCAGTGGATTAATTCATGTAAGAAAACGAATGGAAGACTAAAGGGGGTTCAGTATCCACTGTTTAAAAAAAAGAAAAAGATTGTTATGTCTTGTTCAAGTATAAGTACAGAGTACAATTCTTTTAACATTATATGGTCTACCGCCATTACGTTTCTACCCAAATCAAATAAAAAAGAAAAAGCAAAAAGAGAAAAAAGACATGAAAATATTACGGAATGAAATTACAGACACAGCAATGTTTTCCAGTATATCTAGACTTGTAAGGAATTCTTCGAAACGACTGAAGAGTAAATTGATAAATCACATGGTTCGGTTCTATGTGACATCTGCAGGATGAAGCATATTACACCACGCTGATGTAATCAGATAGTCTTAATAAGCAACAGCAGCGACTATTAATTAGACTCTATATTCATAGTGTGTTGCTGATGATAGTTTCTGTGGTGGATGCGGAGATTATTAATTTGATTCTATGGCTTGAAATAACTGAGATAGAGTAAAAAAAATTTGTCGTTTTGTACATCGTGCGTTGTGCAATCTCGGCTTGCACAAGGAAGAAGTAAATACACATACATACATACGTGCATACGCACACAGATACATACGTACGTACATACGTACATAAGTACCTACATACATACATACATATATACATACATACATATACACATACATACACACACATACATGCATACATACACACGCATATGTATGCATATATATGCTTATGCATTTATCTATACATATATATATCTATATCTAGGTGTATATATATATATATATATAAATTTAAGGAATGGAGAAAACGCATGTTATAATTGCATACTCTATTCCTACATATGTTTCAAAGGATTACAACCTATGTGATCCATAGGGATCTGTGATATTAAAATTGTAACCTTCTCATCAGGGAAAGCATGGGAATCATCTTAAACGTAAGACATTATTACAGAGTATGAAAACAATAGATGGATTAAAATTTATAATGAATATTCAAAAAGAATATTTAATTGAACTTATATTAAGTGCTCTATTACTTTGAGCAAATATATATATATATATATATATATATATATATATATATATATATATATATATATATATATATATATATATATATATATATATATATATATATAGAAAAATATATACCAGCTTAAAATCTGCAGAGCTAATTGAGCCTGCAGTCCACAACTAAAGAGAGCAATAACAATAAATCATTTCTAAGTACCTTACCAATATGGTATTACTTTATATTCAGTTTAAGTGAAAAACTTGTTAGTTCACAAATGCTTGGAGTTCTTTTAAAATTTTGAATTTTCATCTGTTAGCATATAGCAAATCCTCATCCAGACTTAATCCCTATGCTGGATGTTCAAGAACCAAATGAAGGGCAAGAGCCAAGGACTTGACAACCGATGGTGGTGTGTTTGCGTCCCCGTACTTATAGAATAAGTCCTGGGGTCGATTTGCTCGACTAAAGGTGGTTCTCCAGCATGGCTGCAGTCAAATGACTGAAACAAGTAAAAGAATAAAAGAATATATATATATTCACACGCACACATACGTGTATAAATATCTATCTGTCTATATTTACATATATACATACATACATACATACGTACATACAGACATATATTCACACACTCACACACACACACACACACACACACACACACACACACACACACACACACACACACACACACACACACACACACACACACACACATACATACAGAACGTACCTCCAAAACATATATAATCATATTGAAGGACTATAAAGTCTGTACTTATTCAATTACATTTTGCCGTACAGATTTTCTTGAACTCTAGCAAAATATTTCTTGAACCATTTCTTGCTTTGTGAGGTTTGTCGATGTCAGCGTTCTTCTGTGATGTTTTTTGTTGACGTTCTGAACAGTTTCGTGCTTCAAACTTATCTTTAATTGTGAGTTGTATTGGTGGTTCTGTTTGAAATTCCTTCCTAAGCTGATCACGTCATATCTCAAGTGATTGCAACAAACTGACCACGCATAAAGCATTCCGGTTTGGTATTCTGTTTCTGAATACAACTCTGATAATTACTCGTTGGGAGAAACTGATGCTGGGCTACAATTATCAAGCTTCCTGTCTTTTATTCCAGCGGAATTTTTGCATTATGGGCATGTTTATTGTTTGTTGTAGTCTTTTTAATTGCGTTACTGATAAAATTGTTTGTGGAGAGGTTTAATTCCTATGCTGTGTTCATTTTTCGCGTTTGCTATTAATTAGTTTTTAGTTCTTCAATTTCTTTTGTTGTATTCCTCCTTTCTTCAGTGTGTGTGTGCGTGTGTGTGCGTGTGCGTGTGTGTGCGTGTGTGTGCGTGTGTGTTTAGTACTAAGTTTATGTGTGGGTTTTGAAGAATTTATGTGTGGAATAACTATATCTTCTAAATTCTCTTTGTGCAATTCTTGGCATAATGACTGCAACGTTTTGCCTTTGTTTTTAGCAACTTGATGCAACTCTTTTCTTGTTTAGTTAAATCTAACTGAGCCGGGTTTATCGACCATTTCAAATCGTAAATGTTTCTTCTTACCATATATACACATGCCATAGTTCACCTTTGTGGAGATGTAGTGTAAAATTTCTTAATAGTTATCTTAGTGTTGTGTCCAGTTTTATATATTTTATCTCTTACATATTCCAGTTTACCACACAGAAGCTGCAGCTTACTGCTGGGGCTGATAAGGTACCAGTCGCTTCCATCATATTTCAAGTCGAATTCGCTTTTTAGGATCATTCAGTCCGCCGAATATATTCTTTTCTGATTATTTCCTTCATTTTAACATGCTGCATCTGTTTGCCTTCCTTGATCCCTAGCTACTTATACGTCCCACATGTTGCCAATTCCTTTAAAGCCTAGTTGATTGCATAATCAACCTGCCCCTTTTGAAATGGTACTGGAACTTTCGTTAAGCCCAACTTCCATATTGATATTGCAATTGTAGAATTTCACAGTTTGGAAAATATTTTACGGTGATGTCTCAGACTCGAAATGTAACTTGATGTCATCAATATAGAATAAATGATTGATCTTGTCCCCCACCACACACACAATCTACCGGTCGGCCGGCGTTATACTTGATGTAGCAGTAATAACCGAAGCAGGTGCATTGGTTTTATTGCATCATAAGGAAAATGTTCACAGCATGTATTGGTTTAAAAATAACTTTGGTTTCCTCTGACCTTATCCTTATCAGTCACAGAAACAAAGTTATTTTAGTGTATCTAGTAAATTCGGATTTTATTATCTGCATACTGGATTACTTGTGTCATTTGTGCGTTGCATATCTATTAAACTACCTAATATTAGATTAGCTGACTAATACATTTGGAGATTGGCGTTTACTCAGGCAGGTTTTAACGCTGTGGTGTTCTGCAGTGGGTGAGAGCGTATTCAAGTATTGGATTATAGTAAAGTTAATTGCAGAGTTAATGTTTCCAGTTGCTATTTCTAGATTCTGGAATAGATGTTTCAAAATCTAATCCACTCTTAACGAATAATGGTTGAAGTCTTGTAATAACCGCAGTGACTCATAAAAGCCAAAACTTCAACGAAAACACTGGGTCCAGAGAGAATTGTTCCCTTGTTAGATGTTTGAAATTAATTAGTATATAGAACTTATACTTCTTATTTTAGAAGTACGTGCTTTGTGTATGTATGTGGATATGGGTGTGCGTATGTGTGTGTGTGTGTGTGTGTGTGTGTGTGTGTGTGTGTGTGTGTGTGTGTGTCTCATGTATTAATGTTTCACGTGAAGCTACATACAAAAATAGTTTAACATGAAGCTGAAGGTATGTATAAATGGGTATAGAGATTACGCAGAAGTAAATTAATGCAAAAACAAATTAACACTTACAAAATTAATACACCCAAATTAACACTTATATAAATTATTACCACTGATAAATACTAAACTTAGCTAATATTTCTCAGCTTAAGTCACGGCAGATTTTTCAATCTTTTTCAATCGATAAGATAATATCACTGCTATATTATAAATGATTGTTCGGGACAGATGACACTTTTCATATTTCAGTCATGTGTGTTCTTTTCTGTTATTGATTATTTATATTCTTCCTCTGCAAAAGGAGCTGCTTTCTAACAAAGATACAAAACTCCATCGTTGGAATGTAGAAAACCCTAGCTTATCCAGATTGTCACTTAGGTGCTTACTCACAAAACCAAGTGCATCAATTATTATTGGTATAAAGCTGAATTTATAATCTGGATATAAGAACTGGAGGTT
The DNA here is from genome assembly GCF_046866305.1 of Octopus bimaculoides. NCBI lineage: Eukaryota > Metazoa > Mollusca > Cephalopoda > Octopoda > Octopodidae > Octopus > Octopus bimaculoides. The sequence continues at coordinate 110,662,041 of NC_142932.1, read as the reverse complement.
TCGAAGCAGTTGTACATAGTTATCCTCTTTATCTTTGATTTTCAAAGAGATATTCACGTCAGCAGGATAGCTGACCTCTATATGCTTTTACTTGTTAGTTCCAAACAACAATATCTGGCCTATTATGTTTACACTATCAGATGTTTTGTTGGGAATGTTCCTCCAGTATTGCTTGTGTTGGTGTTTGTGTATGTATTCAACCACAGGGAGATTCCCTACATTTATTCCAGGACACTCATCAAGAAGAGTGTGATTTCTGAGGAACTCGCTGCCGACACGTAGGATATTGTTTTCTTCCCTTTTCGGCACTAAGTTAATGTATCTATTTTCGCTGCTGCGGCTTAACAAGTGCTGTCTGAGAGCGACTGTACGATATTCGAAGGCTGTCTGCACTGGTTTCAAGTCTCTACCTCCTTAGCTCTTCTTAGGTACAGCCTGTTGACACCACTATTTCTGTGGAGGTTTGCAGTTGATGTATGTATGTATGTATGTATGTATGTATGTATGTATGTAAAACTAGATGTATGTATACATGTATGTAATACTGGATTATATGTTACCCGTAGCACTCAAGAGCGACCTAACATAAAATTTTTGATAAGGGTAAGTTACTTGAGGTTGTTGATTTTTTTCATCTACCTTGGAAGCTCTGTACAAAATGATGGAAACCTGGACACAGAAATACATCTGCGAATTCAAAGACAGCACAAGCATTTGGTGGTTTGGAGTCACGTGTTTGGTGCCAACAACATATAAATAACAACACAAAATTGGCTCCTTACAAATCGTTTGTTTTACCATCCCTGTTGTATCCTTCTGAAGCATGGACGCATTATGAAAAACATTTCAAATTGTTAGAACAATTCCATCAAAAATGCCTTCATCACATTTTAAACATTAAACGGATTTTATTTTACTCCAGACACAGATGTCCTCGCATCTGCAGGCATCACTTCAATTAAAGCAATGATTCTGAAAAACCAAATGAGATAGTCTGGCCATATTGTTCGAATGGTGGATGAACTCACATCCAAACAGCTATTTTATGGCGAGCTTGCAGAGGAGAAACGCTATCGGTGTAAACCTAAAAAGAGATTTAAGGACGGTATAAGGACTACCATGAAGTCACTTGGAGCGGATCCAGAGGACATAGAAACCCTTGCTTCGGATCGAGTTGGATGGCGAACAAAAATGTAGAGTGGGGCGAAAGCATTTGAAGAGGCCAGGATAACGTATGAAAGACTCAAGAGAGATTTAAAAGAGAATGTTACGATCGAGGAGGTGAATCACAATGACCTTTTTGTGGGCACAGTTTGTGACAGACCATGTCTTTCTTTTGCTGGGCTGAAATCTCATTTGCAAACCCATGAATAACGAACCTCCACCAATTATTCTGCCTATATATCTGTGCACACCTTTCAATGCCATGTATGCCATAAGGTCTGCAAATCTAATGGAGACCTCAAAAGACATTTTAAGATCCACAAAGATCAGAACTTAACTGCAGCTCTTGGTGGTCCAAATCCGATATGCAAACTAAGTGGGTGTCTTTCAATACATTGTCTGGTTTAAAAAGCCACATTATACGTCATGATGAATCTAAGGCGTAGGTAAAAGAGGTGGTCAGACTCTGCATAAGGAGTATACAACCACCATGTATGTATGTATGTATGTATGTATGTATGTATTGAAATTAAAAGTGAGTCTGTCATGTGACTCGAGTTTCACGCCATTGCGATCTTCAGGAAAGAAGTTACAACTCAGTATTAATATTTATATCCTTTGGTTTAGTGCTTGTGTTTGTTCGTTAGTTGGCTTGGGTGTTTCTTGATTGGATGGTGCATTTTTGGCCTCTTCATTGGTTGTTTGTGCCATTTTTGTGACGTACAGTTTGTAGTTTTTGCTATTGCAGACGGGAGGGTATGTTATTGATTTGTTTACGATTTGTTGGTGAGCTGGTGATGCGGTTTTTTCTTCTTGTGTGTGTGTGTGTGTGTGTGTGTGTGTTTTGTGTGTGTGTGTGTGTGTGTGTGTGTGTGTGTGTGTTTGTATGTGTAAGGTCTTAAACGTTTCGAGAAAGGTTGTTTATGAATGAGCTATTTAAAAAAAAACAATTAAAGACGTCTATTAGCTATATCCCTGATGAATGGTGCTCTTCAAGGCTGAGTGATTTTGGAGATTGTTTTGAGAGTAAAAAACATCTCGTTGGGTTTTCTGTTGAGATATTGCATTCCGGTTGTCAGGTTCATATCCACAACAAATATATCCTTAATTTCACTGTTAACACCACTCACAGACATTTATAGAGAAACTCACCCCCACATACACACATTTTTATTTTCATTTATATTTTCTATTTGATTTGTTATTTGTGTTCTGTGACCACTGGCAAAATAACAACACACACTTCAAATTTAGACAACAGCATATTAATGCCAAAAGACGACAATCTGCCAGGCATACATGCACATACAAATATTTCTTTTGAATAGATGTCAAAAAACAAAACTCTAAAGAAATACAAACATACACATACACACACGCAAACACAAACGCACACAAATACACACACACACACACACACTAACAGAAACACACACACGGACACACACACACGTAACACACAGAAACACACACACGTAACACACAGAAACACACACACAGATACACACATACATAGATACACACACACATACACACGTACACACAAACACAGATATGTTTTCCAGTACAAGAGAAACAAAATTCAATAAAAGAACAAATGTTTTTTACTCACAAAACAATCACCAAAATCATGCAGCCGTGAAATGCACCATTCATCAGGGATATAGCTAATAGTTATGTCTTTAATTACTTTTTGAAATAACCCATTCATAAATAACCTTTCGTAAAACGTTTATTTTGGACCTTACACGTGCACACACACACACACACACACACACACACACACACACAAACACACACACGTATCTGCACGCACACACATACATACACACACATATACAGACGTACACACTCAGACACACACACACAGGAGAAGAAAATATCCTAAACAAATTAATAAGGATATTAACAGTTCTCGTTTGAAGATTCCAATGGCGTGAAACTCGGGTCGCGAGATAAATATTCAGTTTCAATAAATATATATATATATATGTGTGTGTGTGTGTGTGCGTGCGTCTTGCATGTGCATGTGTGTGTGCATGTGCGCGTGTGTATGCATATATGTATATGTATGCATAAACTAGTAAAATAAATATTCTTTATATTCAGGTAAAAGTAGTCACATTAAAGCACAGCTGTTTATATTCTAAAAGGGTCGAGCGAGAAGGAATAGAGGCGATTAATAAATGAGAAATATAGTACAGGCTGTTTCATATTATCAGTCTTTTGGAAGTCTTCCATGCCATCAATAATAACAATAGTGATTTCTAACATAGGAGTATAGTAAATTGAATTGAATCCATATTTAATTGGTATTGCTTTTAGTGACCTTGGAAAAGATGTAAGGATAATTTTGATGATGTCATACATTGCTGCCAGACCACAAGTGTGTGAGTATAGTCATTGCTACCGATTAAACCGGTGAGTGAGTCTCTTGAAATAGCAATCAAATCTTCCTCAAAATCATACCTTATAAAGCTCATAAGGGCCGGTTTCCCGGTTTCATTGGCGTATAGGTTCCCCACCTAGATGGGACACCAGTCCGTCGCAGGTGAACTGCTAGATGCAGGAGGAAAGAGTGAGAGAAAGCTGTGGCGAAAGAGTCAGCAGAAGTTCGCCATTATCTTCTGCCGGAGCCGCGTGGAGTTTAGGTGTTTCGCTCATAAACACACACACACATCGCTCAGTCTGAGATTCGAACCCGCGATCCCTCGACCGCGAGTCCGCTGCTTTAACCACTGGGCCATGTGCCTCCACAAATCATGCCTTACCATTTTATATACGTAAGGAGACGAAAAATTTGAGAAATTTAGCCCAACAGATAGATATAGTTGGTATGGCTTTGCTCATAAGTTTGTTCGATCAGAGCTGACCTGGGGTGAAACAATATCAACTTATTACTATTGTATCAGTAATTGTGTTTTTTTCTGCTATCGGGACAGGGTCTGGAATTTTGTGTGTGTGTGAGGGGGGACTTGCCCATTACAGTGTTTAACTGGTACTTATTTTACCATCCCGAAAGGATGGAAGGTAAAGTCGACTTCGGTGACATTTGAACTTGCAACGTAAAGAAATGGAAGTGCCGCTAAGTATTTTGTCCGACGCGCTAACGTTTCTCATTTGTTTATTGCCTACAAGGGGCTAAACATAGAGGGACAAACAAGGACAGACAAAGGGAATAAGTCGATTACATCGACCCCAATGCGTAACTGGTACTTAATTTATCGACCCCGAAAGGACGAAAGGTAAAGTCGACCTCGGCGGAATTTGAACTCAGAACGTAACGGCAGACGAAATACCGCTAAGCATTTCGCTCGGCGCGCTAATGTTTCTGCCATCTTGCAACCTTAACGTGAAAGGTAATCATGGTTTAAAAGTTCTGGACTAAATGCAAAAGCGAAAATATTTGAGTTTTAGCTGCATAGCTAACCACACGCACACGCACGCACGCAGGCACACACGCACGCACGCAGGCACACACGCAAGCACGGATCCACACACACACACACACACACACACACACACACACACACACACACACACACACACACACACACACACACCAAAGCATCCCCTCCTCATACACACGAACCAAAGGAGGAGGCTCACATCAACTGCAAGTTGTGAAATCAACACAAAGAAACATTTGACCACGTAATTTCTGTCCGGTTATCCTGTCCCGATGAAGAAAAAAATATATCTAAAAACATCGCCAGGAAGGCAGCTCCACATGAAAGCAAACAATTAGCGGTACAGGACAATGATCTAGATATGATAATCCATTTCTCCAGGTTAGCAAGGATCAAAGCAATCAATGAAAGTATAATTAAAGAGAGTAATAGGAATCTAAATATTCTGAAAATCATCTCGATCTTATCCATCCATCCATCCATCCATCCATCCATCCGTTCGTCCGTCCGTTCGTCCGTTCGTCCGTTCGCCCGTCCGTTCGCCCGTCCGTCCGTTCGTCCGTTCATCCATTCATTCATTCATTCATTCATTTTTCGCTGCCCACTATTCTTTAGAAGATCATGAGAAGAGAGTCCTCAGCACCTCCTCCAAAGGATCCTATCAAAAGCGACCGTCATTACACTTTTCTGCTGGATTCTCAAGTGTGAACATATGAGACTGTAGATATTACACTACCATTTCGTTCTTGGTTTCCCAGTAGGTCTTTTGCTAGTTGACTCAGCTTGAAGAATCTATATTCAAATCCTTTCTGCGACAGTACCGGAGCTGTGATCTCTCAATGAGGCAAAATAGCAGCTCGGCCTGGGGAGATTCCCTGATCTCCAAGTTACGCAACCTGTCGAGTAACGTTATTCAAGAGAACTTTCAGAAGAACTTTATTGTATTCGTGATTGTACTCGATCCATTCTCTCTCTCTCTCTCTCTCTCTCTCTCTCTCTCTCTCTCTCACACACACACACACACACACACACACACGCACGCACGCACGCACACACACACACACATACACACACACACACACACACACACAAAGCCATCGTAAAAAGTATCCGAAAATCTATTAAAATACAAAAACTTTTAAATTGAGTTACGAAAGTAAAATTAGTACCAGTGATAAATCGGGGCACGAGATATAATAAAGGCGAATATGAACAAACTTGTTACCAGTTCAAATATGCTTAAGGCGTATTCGAACTCGTAAGTTTTTTTGTATTCACTCTATTTTGTCATGGAGAAAAATTTCTCGCTATAGACAAATAGGTGTGAATACCACGAGTCAGCTCACAGCAGCACCTAACCGGACTGTGGGATGCATGCATTTCGGAGAGGTTATCTCCGCTTCAACGAATTTACTTCTATTTGTTTACCGCGAGAAATTTTCTCCACAACAAACGCAACTTATAGGTTGGAATATGCCTGAAGCATATTTGGACTGGTAACAAGTTTGTATAAACATTACTGTTTAGCGTTGTTACTTTATATTAAGGAAAAATCGTATTAGGTCTTACTAGTTGACCCTGAGTCAACACAAATAATCCTGCTAGATAAAGGTCTACATTTTATTCGCGGTACTTTCAAATAAATAACATAATTCACACAGTAAACTGTCTGCAGAACTCCCACAACACACATTTCACAGAACCGCAGCCCAATAAAATAACATAGTACATACGTATTTTGCAGAGTTGACATCAGATACCTTAATACACTCAACACCTGAATACAACCCACACAGCACATAAACACCACCATCGCCGCCCAATAAAATAACACATCTCACACAACACGTGTGGTCTAGAAGAATATTTATTGACACATGATATTATAACACATCTTACATGAGCCAACGAGAGAGCTTCTACGTAATCGTTCGACCTACTAGAAATAGCAGCTAAATCTCCTTCAAATCACAATTACCGTCTCAAATAAATGATATAGTTGACAAAACAGTTCACGATATTTACAAAGGTGGAATGGTCATGACTAGAACGTGTTTTAATCATAAGTAAGTGTTATTTGCAGGAGACAAATAACAACAGCAAACAACTCACCTCACACAGCACATGTGTAGGTAATGCGATCATAAGCCAATAATGATACAACTTACACTCTACATATTCTGCACAATAGACAAACGAGATACTGAAGTAAGACCACAACAAAACAGCGCAGATTTAACATAGAGACGCCACCCAACAATCTTATAAGAAAAAGCTACACGCAGAACAGGAACACACCAAGTGGGGCAATAGATACTCGCATGAAACTGTTGAAAATATTAATAACAACAACAACTACAATAATAATAATAATAATAATAATAATAATAATAATAATAATAGTAATAATAATTTCTTTATTAACCACAAAGGTGTACATTAAGAAAAACATTATGGATAATACAGGACAAAACAAAGAATGTGTATGTGTGTGAGTTTGTGTTGTTGTGAGGGTTTTGCATGTAAACAAGACTAACAAATTTTTTTTTAAATTTAAAAAAGATTAATTACACAATGTGTAATCCTCAATAGGGAGGAGACGCTCCAAGGCTGCTCATGGAAAAACCCCCATAAAAAACCATGGGGACCCTGACTTTTGGGGCAGGTGCCTTTTTTCCTTTCCTTTTTCCCAACTACAGGCGTATACTCAGGGCAGGCTCATTCACTCGTACCATTCTTGCCACTTTCATCCACCTTTCAGCAAACTGGAAGGAAGAAAATACTTTCTACCCTTATTTTCTTTTTCAAGTGAAACTTGAAGAAGATCATCAAGGATTGACCAAAGAGAAAAGTGTTTGTCTTCAGCCCCTTCAATCTCGTCCACTATACAACCTCAATCCTTTCTACTATAGGCACAAGGTTTGAAAGTTTTGGTGGAGAAGGAGCTAGTCGATTACATCGATTCCAGGGCTCACCTGGTACTTATTTTATAGACCCCGAAAGGATGAAAAGCAAAATCGACCTCGGTGGAAGTTAAACTCAGAACATGAAGACGGACAGAATGCCACTAAGTGTTTTCTCCGGCGTGCTAATGATTCTGCCAATCCACCGCCTTAATAATTTAATAATAATTCGTTAATCCTATCGCCAAAGTTAATGGACCAGGAGCGGCGCATTCAGCTTTCCATAACCATCTCTGCTTTCTGTTTAGGTCGACTGTATTAGTGACAAATTATTGGCCTTAAAGTTGAGAGGTGAAAATAGTGTACATCCAACACAGCCTTTATCCATTGACATAAAAAATATGTTATGAAGGAAGCATATTTGTTCACCGTTAACAGTAGTACATTCGAGAAAACATTTAGGTATATGTCAGAAAGTTGCAATTGTCTGAACAGATTTTCGAAGCTTTTATACTGCCCTCTTCTATCTGCCAACCATGCTGCCAAAACACTTTTAAACGCCTGAAAAAAATCTGTTAGAGTTACCCCAGTTTAAGCATAAACTATCCCAATATGAAGGTAGCACCCTAGATACAGCTAACATCCAGTTCCCTAAGCATATCGCTTGGGTCCAGGAAGATGGTCTATGCCTCGAAATCCGAGCCTTTTTAAAACAACACTGCTATCAGCCACCATTACTGGTCCAGCACGAGATACGTATGCCTTGTAGTTCTCGTAGTACGCATCTTGTGATATTGCTTGTTGCTACTGCATCTATTTCTAGTGATATGAGAGCGTTGAGTACGTGACCTTCCCTCTAGCCGACTTTTGACACATACATATATACAACATTCTTCTGAATATGGTGGTCGTGTTGGTCGTAGAATAGAAAGTGAGAGGCGGTTATTCACCTTGGTCTTGGGAGAAGGACGGATGATCCAATTTTCTTGGCATATAAGGACTTCTTGAAAGGTCTTTTAAAATGGTTTTGTCTGATCTATTCCGGAACATTTTTACCTTAGGTTTAAATAAACCACTCTTGATGCTCTCAACAAAAATTTATTTAGCGATGATTTGGAAATGATCATCTTAATTCCTTCCATCTCAGTGTTTTGTGTGCATTTCCTTCCATGAAATTCACAAACTGTTTTTATTCACAACAGTGATGTTGATAAACAGTGGTTTTTGTGTGTTAGACTGTTAGCGTTGCTGAATTTTATTGCTGTAATTCTAGTTGTGTTTGTATGGTTCCCCGCTGTTGCTTTTGTTAGTGGAGTGGTTGCAAGTTTAGCTGTTGTTGATGTTGTAGTGATGATGGAGTGAGTATACGTGGCTAGTTGACAAGTTCTCTACGGGTTTGTCGAACTGTTTGGCTTTCAGCCTGAGGCAGCTAATTTCTGCCCCGATCTTTCTTTTTACACCAACACAAAATTCTTCCGATGGTTTTTCGCCTTGACCTTGTCGATCAAGGAAATGTCTGAATCTGAGAGGTTTGGGGTCCTTGCAAAGGTAAGAGTAAATTTGCGTTATGCAGAGAGAGGACACTGCTGGGAGGCTTCTTTTCTTTGTGTTGGTAGGTTTGTGGGTCTCTATCGCTGTAATTCTGTTGTTGCTTCTGCTGTTGTAATAGGAGCTATCGGCGTTACTTTTGATTCTGTTGCCGCAAAAGTAGCGAAAGGTCCCGCCTAAAAACAACACTGATGGAGATTGAAAAAAGCCTGCAACAATCCTATGTGAGGAAAAGAGCAGACAAAGAAACCTGGGTTATAAAAAAAACATTTCGTCAAACCCAAAGGCCTTCTTTCACTACGCGAAAGAAACAGCATCAGTACGCTGCAAGATAGAACCCCTCTTCCAAAAGGATGGCTCCCTCACAGATAGTCCAACCAGGATCAGTGAGGTACTAAATGACCAGTTCAAAAGTGTCTTTACCACCCCGTTGGAACACAGACAAGTGAATGAACCAGTGGACTTCATTGCCGCCTCACCTATAACCAGCGAGGCAGTTACGATGGAATACATCAACATTAGCGAAGAAGATGTACTACTAGCCATAGATGAGGTGGCCGCAAACTCAACTGCTGATCCTGATGGTTTCCCAGAAATCCTCCTCAAAACCCCTCCAGATTCTCTTCCCCCGTAAAAGGGGAAGCAGAGCAGATGCCAAAAACTATAGGCCTATCTCTCTGACTTCACACATCAGCAAAGTCATGGAACGGATAGTCAGAGTGAAACTAATCGCATTCCTTGAAGAAAATAACTTGATAAGTGATACACAGCATGGCTTTCGACCAGGTAGGAGCTGCCTGACCCAGCTCTTACAACATTATGACTGAGTGTTGAGGCAGTTACTCAACAACTCAAATGTGGACGTAATATGCTTTGATTTTGTAAAAGCTTTTGACAAAGTGGATCATGGTATGATATGCCACAAACTGCGTGATCTCGGCATAGCTGGAAAACTTGGAGAGTGGTGACATGACTTTCTGAAAGATAGAAGTCAGGCAGTAGTGGCCAATGGAATCACCTCAATGAAAACACAAATAGTGAGCAGTGTTCCACAGAGCACTGTCTTGGAACCACTGCTTTTCATAGTGGCCTCCTCAGATATGGCCTCAACAGCCCGGATAGCCACCCTTGCTAGCTACGCAGACGATACGAAAGTCTTGCAGAAAATACAAAACCCCAGCGATGTTGCTTATCTGCAGCAGGAGTTGCACTCAATTTACAGATGGGCTGAGGATAGTAATATGCAGTTTAATGCTGAAAAATTCCAAGCCCTGCACTACCAGCGTCCAAAACTGAATATGAAACTTACGGGGTCCACTGGTCCACAGGGAATTACAATCCCAGAGCCTAAATCAGCGAGGAACCTGGGTATCGACATGAGTGATGATACCTCTTTCCAAGCGCACATCACCAGGATGGTGACAAAGTCCAGACGATTGGTTGGGTGGATCCTGAGAACATACAGAACCAGAGGTAAAGAAACCATGATGGTCCTCTGGAGGACATTCATCCTCAGTCACCTGGATTACTGCTCCCAGCTGTATTATATATGATATATATACATATATATATTACATATATATAATATATAATATACATGCATACATACATACATACATACATACATACACACACACACACACACACACACACACACACACACACACACACACACACACACACACACATATATATATATATATATATATTATATATATATATATATCCACACATAGTCTTGACTATTAATTCTGCCATGAAGGGAAACCATTTGTTCGACTAAAGGCGGTTCTCCAGCATGGTCGCAGTCAAATGACTGAAACAAATGAAAGAATATATATATATATATATATATATATATATATATATATATATATATATATATATATATATATATATGTAATACAATATTATAGTCTCATAACAGCCATTTGAGCAATCGGTTTCATATTGGGAGTTGCGAAAAATCCCGGAAATCATTCGAAAAGGCTGAAAGAAATGGCATAGGGTGAGATCCTTGCAACTAAAAGCCTTTTAGATCCCCTGTGGAAAAGAGCGTATTCAACACCAAATTCAGTTACTTAGGTGTGACATAGAATGTTTAAGAAGCCTTAAGTTTGACAAGAATATCAAACCAATAAAAATCCGAAAATTAAAGAAAAAGTATATGAAAATCATATTTGACATCGTTACTACCATAGAAGCTATCAAGCAAAAGGTATCTGTTAAAGATGCCCACATAGCACAGTTTGAACAGTGCGTTGGGTTCTTCAAGGACGACATGTTAAAAAATAATCAAAAAAAGTTTTACAGAAAGATAGGGAAAATACCAGTTACAGTGAAGTCTGTCCCATCAAAAGAAAAGTGCAGGAATTTTGGAATAAAATTTGGGCCGAAGAAAAAACGCACAATTAAAAGACCCCCTGGACTGATAGAATATCTACGGACTTGGACTCCTTAGAAGAGCAATAATGGGAGGGTATCAAGGTAGAGAATGTAAGATCTGCTCTCAGGAAATCAAGCAAATGGGAGTCTCAGGAAAAGATAAATTTCTTAACTTCTGGTTGAATGCGACGGGCTTCTTTCAGTTTCTGTCTATTAAATCCACTCACAAGGCTTTGGTCGGCTCGAGGCTATAGTAGAATATACTTGCCCAAGGTGCCACGCAGTGGGACTGAACTTGGAACCATGTGGTTGGTAACACAATATGCAATTTATATAAGTTATTCCCTACGTACGTTTTGCCATTGTGGCGATTTGCATCCTGTGCGGTGGGTGTTCATAACATTTGATCAGTGTAAACATAATCTAATAAAGTGTTCTACTGAAGAACTGTTGTGGAACAGCATCCAATTTCCTTATGAACACCCACTACAGAGAATGCAAATAACCACAATGGAAAAAGTATAAACTACATATTATGTTTATCATATTTACATCATATGTGTGTATGTGTGTGTATGTGCGTGTGCGTGCGTGTGTGTGTATATACATATATATGTGTGTGTATATATATATATATATATATATATATATATATATATATATATATATATATATATATATATATATATATACATATATATATATATATATATATATATATATATATATATATATATGTATATATATACATATATATATATATATGTGTATATATATATATATATATATATATATATATATATATATATATATTTATATATATATATATATATATATACGTTTATATATATATATATATATATATATATATATTTATATATATATATATATATACGTTTATATATATATATATATATATATATATATATATATATATATATATATATACGTTTATATATATATATATATATATATATATATATATATATATATATATATATATATATATATATATATATATATATATATATATATATATACGTTTATATATATATATATGTGTGAATGTATATACATATACACATATATATATACATATATAAAATCGTTATCGATGACGCATGAGATTTACAACAACTAGAAAGCACTCGAACTTAACTTGGCGCCCTTGTTTCTGGAATATATTTCTAGAGAAATCAGTTAAGACAAAGAGAAAAATTCAAAACACAAACTAGCTGACATTCAACAAAGATTACGTCAGAATAACCCGATGGAGTCAACACTCTCTCTGTAGCTTAAGTTTCTGAAGAACCAGTAATACCAGAATCCCTGAAGAGCCTCTCATATCAAACTTCTTACTTTACATGTCATCCAATAAAGTAAACATCGTTGCTTAGATATAATCATTCTTTGCAATCTTTTTTTTTCTTCGTATATCTTAACATTCGTACTTCCCCTGATAATTTCTGTTACAAAAGTTAACTATTAAACGATCTAGTACAGTATACATACGTGAGTATCTATTTATCTTCCTAAATTACGAGTCACCTCACTCCTACAGTGCTGACGACGGTATTAAGTACTTTCAATGATTATCATGTATTCAATATCACTATAAAGCTTACAGTAGAAAGTTTCTTCTTCAAAGAAGAGCCTGTACAAAACATTAGATTTTACCCTCTTCGTTGCACATAAGCTTATCCTATTTTTACGAATGTCATTAGTTAAAGGTTTTTGCTAACTAGTAGACATTTGACACCTTCCAGCATTAAATGACCTGATTTGGGACGTCAATTCATGCATTTACACTCCAGCTTCGCACCGGTTCACTGTTTCTTATAGAGATAATTTACATTTATAGATATTGACATAGATAAGCTCTACATGATTGTAATTAGGTGCTGGTGATGCTGCTTAAACACACACACACACACACACACACACACACACACACACACATACGTACACACACACACACACACACGCATACATACACACACACATATACATACGTGCGCGCGCGCGCGCGCCGGGTGAAATGCTTAGCGGTATTTCGTCTGCCGTTACGTTCTGAGTTCAAATTCCGCCGAGGTCGACTTTATCTTTCATCTTTTCGGGATCGATAAATTAAGTACCAGTTACGCACTGAGGTCGATGCAATCGACTTAATCCCTTTGTCTATCCTTGTTTGTCCCCTCTATGTTTAGCCCCTTGTGGGCTATAAAGAAATAAGAAATCACCCGATTTCGACTCGAAAAATTGATCCAACCAAGCTCTCAATTCTGCATCAGAACGAAACTCCGCGCATAGCATTTGAAAGAGATCGAAATATGCGGAAATCCATTGGTGCCAAATCAGGAGAGTACGGCGGGTGTGGTAACACTTCTCAGCCATGCATTTGAATGGCTTCCTTGGTCATATTAGTGATATGAGGGCGGGCGTTGTCGTGCAGCAGAAGAACTCCATGCTGTCAATTAGGTCTTTTCGCTTGAATAACCATGTTGAGTCGTTCCATCTGTTGAACATAGAGTTCTGCGTTGACCATTTGGTTCCGTTCAAGCAATTCGTAATGGATAATCTCTTCCCAGTCCCACCATACGCATAACCTCGTTTTACGCGGATTAAGATCTTGTTTCACTCGCAGTGTCGCTTGTTTATCGGGGCTAAGTCATTCCTTACGCTGCTTCATATTGATGTACTGGCACCATTTTTCGTCGTCAGTAACGATTCGGTAAAGAAATCGTTGCTTGTGTCCATGAGTTGAGCAGTGACAAGAAATCAAACCAGCGGAGATTGTGGCTTGTTGATTTTTGTTGTTGTCACTTAAAGCATGCGGAATCCATGCTCCATACTTCTGAACCTTTCTCATCGAGTGAAGATGCTTCTCTATAGCAGTGTGGGAGCATTCCATTTTCTCTACCAGTTCCCTTGTCGTTTGACGAGAATTTTCGTGCAAAAGTTGGTTTCATCGCTCTTCATCGAACTCAACTGGACGGCCAGAACGGGGTGCGTCTTTGAGGTCAAAATTTCCATTTTTGAACTTGGCATACCAATCACGAGCGGTTCTTTCAGCTATGGCACCCTCTCCATGCACAACACAAATGTCGCGAGCTGCTTTTGCGGCCTTAGAACCTTGATTAAAATCAAAAAGAAGGAGGTATCGAAAATGCTCGTTTTTCTTAACTTGACATTCCATTTTAATGATCTGAAAATAAACAAAAATTAACTAAAATTAACTAGAAAAAAAAAAACAAAACAAAACAAAAAATAATAATAAAAAGCAAAATAGATTCCAAAATGATTCAAAAATAGAATTCTCGAAAAAAAAAATGATTCCAAATTTAAAAACGCAATAAATTCCAAAATTTAAAAAAAACGGCGGGAACTTAGTTGCCAACCCAATATATATAATCGGTCTATAGTTTATAAATCTGAAAATAAGCGCACTCTAAAACTTTAGAGCTGTAATACTTAAAAGGTTCTTGGTTATGGCTGGTCAGAGTGACCATTGGTTTCGCACCTATAGAGTTCTTAGCGGTGTAGGTACGCAACCTCTCCCGATGGTCACTCTCTGACCGGCCATAATCATCAACCTATTAAGTATGTGTGTGTGTGTGTGTGTGTGTGTGTGTGTGTGTGTGTGTGTGAAAGCGCATGGCTCAGTGGTTAGAGCATTGGGATTACAATTGTAATTTCGATTCCCGGACAGTGATCTTTCGTCAATAAATAAATAAATAGAATAGAGTAGCACAGAAGAAGAAAAAACATAAGGAAAAGTTTTGTGACTGTTGTGTTTACGATAAAAGACGCAAAGAGAAATGAAATGAGTAAGGGAAGTGAGTAGAATGGAATGGCATTTTTACAGCGAAAAGAGTGTTTTCAGATAAGGAAAATAAGTAGGAGAGATTGGAGAAGAAAACAAGAATAAAAGAAAGAGCTTTTGTTAGCATTTTCCAGAAAGCAAAGGTCTCATCTTTTCAGTTTTCGACAAGTTAAAACCAGTGGAATGAAGTAAAATGCCTTCCATGGAAAACAAGTTATAGTTCGCGACATGAAGAGTATCCGGCCGTAAAAGAAGTATCTCAACAAGAGTCGTCCAACCCATGTCAGCAGAGAAAATGGACGCAAAACCGATTGAACAAATGAACGAACATCATGTATGCACGTGTTATAGAGCCAAGAGCTAAGGTAAGGGAATATGTTTTATATGTGTGCGAAGGTGAATGCGTATCTAGGGCAGTGTATATGAGCATGCATGCGTATAAATATGTGCTTTCTGCTACGGCAAAATGGAATGTATGTGATGGATGGGTAGTGTGTTTGTGTGTCTGTGTGTGTGTGGAGATGGGGAAGGTGACGTGAAAAGAAGGGTGTTTAATATTGTAGGATGATTAAGGATGCAGAATAACAAAGCGATTATTAATACTAGCTGAGTAGTGTGTCAACAGAAGATTGACTGTTGCTCGCTGTGTCAGCATGATATTGCTGGTTCATAGTGTAAAGAAAAAACAAAAAAAAAAAACAACTGCAGACAGATTAACGTATATAGATGTTTCTAGGAGAACTGAAGCCGAACTACAAGTCGGAGCGATCCAGTGCGGCTACGTCGGACGTCTAAAAGGTGTTCCCTAAAATGGTGTACAAATTTCAGATGGGGTTTTTTACCGAAAAACAGCAAGTTCCAGAACCGGTATGTGGTACAGTAATCAATGCTATCGAGGGTACAGTTGAAAAAGCCAAGGGCTGTGTAGGTTGGAGATGTTTTAGACGAAGGAGCAGATGTTACAGCGGTAGGATACTAAATAAATATGCGACAATGCAATAGCACACACTCACACAGACACACACACACATATCTATCTATCTATCTATCTATCTATCTATCTATCTATCTATCTATCTATCTATCTATCTATCTCTTTATATATATATATATATATATATATATATATATATATATATATATATATATATATATATATATATATATATATATATATATTGTGACATTGCTGTTTCACTTGTAGGTTTCTTTGTACTACTTATGTAGCTAGGTCTTTCTATGAGTAACTGGGTTTGATGTATGATTAATAATGAAATATAAGAATTACGGTTGATATGAACGATTGACAATGGGTCTGTAGATAGGAATATATAAAAAGTTAAATGAGGAAGAAGAAGAAGAAGAAGAAGAAGAAGAAGAAGAAGAAGAAGAAGAAGAAGAAGAAGAAGAAGAAGAAGAAGAAGAAGAAGAAGAAGAAGAAGAAGAAGAAGAAGAAGAAGTAGAGGGAGCACATTAAGGTTGCAAATAGGAGAGGAGGGTTATTAATTTGTGTATGTAAGAGTAGTGTCTAGACCAGAAAATATTCCTACAGAGATGATTGTGATACTAGACAACTTTGGAATTGATAAAATTACAAACCCGTTCAATGACATGGACGAAACAGGAGATTCCAGAAGAAATGTCCAAATTAATCTTTGTTGCACTCCCCTTCCAAAACCTGGAGCAATAGAATGTGAGCTACACAGAGCTACCAGACGTATGAGTCATATTACAAAAATATAGTTGTGAGCCATAATACTCAGATCCAGAAATAGAATCAGGCTTGAGATATCAAAGTCATAACGTGAATTTGTTGAGGGGAAAAAGAACAGCTAATTCTGTGTACATTCTGAGATACACCATTGACAGAGCAATTAAAGTACAATAAGACCTGTACCAATGTTTCATTGATTATACAAAAAGCGTTTGAGACAGTAAACTTTGAAGAAATTAAAATGTTGAAAATATGAATTTACAGGGTGTCCAAAAAGTCTGGGTACATGGAGTAAAGAAAATCATAATATAAACAATTAAATATAAGAATTAATAATTTATTAAAGTATGTGTTAATCCCCATGTAGGTACATGAAGTAAATAAAATCATGACATAAACAATTAAATATAAGAAATAATAATTTCTTAAAGTATGTGTTAATCCCTTGTACCCAAACTTTGTGGACACCCTGTAGATGGAAAGAACTTACGAATAATAAAGAGTGTAGAATTGGCGAAGAAAGACAACAAAAAAAAAAAAACACAGCAGTAATCAGAAATAAAAATGAAGGGCAGTCTGAGAAAAATCAAGAAAGGAGTACAAAAGAGGTGTGCTTTATAATGGTATACGGTGTAATCAAAGACACTGTCAGTAAGACTGAGAAAACGAATACTATTACTTATGCTTGTGGGACCTGAAATATTAAAGAAATACAAAAACTTTTCAACGCTGCAGAGATGATGTTTGTTAGAAAGAATACTAAAAGTATAATAGGCAGATAAAGTGACAAATATCGAGATCCTAAGACAAAAAAAAAAAAAATCTGTTAGACAGCTTCTCATCAACACAAGGAGACAACAAACGCAATTCATTCAACAATATTTGAGAAGAAAAAAAAAAACCTTAAGTATTTGGTGAAAACTATGAATCTGAAAGGAAGAAGCCAGAGGAAAGACAATCGATGGTTTTGCCAGCTTGCATCAGAAATACTTACTTGCCCAATAATGCGTTAAGTTGTGGGAAGGGAAGACATGAAGATCCATGGTCATCGGAGTCTGTAGGCATGACATATAAAAAGACAATTATGATAGAGAATTGAGAATTATGACAGTAGTTGATCAGGACCAATAAATATGGAAGTCATTTAGAAATGTGTTAGATAGACAATTCTAAAAAAATAGTAGAAGTCAGTCTGGCATGACAAAGAATTATCTTGAATGGAAGGGGAAGGTGAATGCGGCATTTCTTCCGATTTTACGTTCTGTGTTCAAATGTCATCGGGGTCGACTTTGCCTTTCATCCTTTCTGGGTCGATAGAATAAGTACCGGTTGAGCTATGTGGTTGATCTAATCAACTTACAGCCTTCCCCAAATTGTTGGCTTTGTACCAAAATTTACACCAATATTTGAAGTTATGAGAAGCTCTCTATATATGAAAGAGAACGTGCCTCTTTTCCAAAGTGCACGCGCTAAAACTCTCCATCATTTAGTAACACCCAACAACTTTTTGTCCATTGAATCATATTGTGTACAAGCATACATTCGCAGAAATGCACAGACATACCCATCATGCAACTATATATCGATATATTTATGTATACAACAAAATAAAAGTATAAACAAGCAAGTAACTGGCATCAAGTCAGATTACAACATTTATATATTCAAACGTTGAGGGTGGAATTGAATGTTATAGTAATCTAGATCACAAGAGATCGATATGAGATCAGTTGAGGAATGTTCATGGTGGTTATGGAATACACTAGTATTCTCCCGGAACAGATACGCGATAAGTCCGAAATATTCGCATTAGCTAAAGTTGGTCATCATAGAGACAATCCAAAGCTAGAAGAGGAGAAAGGAAGAAAAAAAATGCGCACATAATCTCTTACAGTTGCTATAAGGATAGATGGCGTATTTCCTTGCATGATAATGCACAGATGGTGCATTTCCCTGCAAATGATCGGCGACCATCATAAGGGTTGTGATGTATTCCATCGTCTAAGAAAATATGCAAGCAAATATATATATATATATATATATACATATATATATGTACACACACACACACACACACACACACATATATATATATACATACATACATATATATATATATATGCACAAACATTTATATACACACACACACACACACACACACACACACATATATATACATATATATATACATACACACACACACACACACACACACATATATATATATATATATATATATATATATATATATATATATATATATATTCATATATATATATATATACATATATATATACATATATACATATATATACATACATATATATATACATATACACGCACATATACATACATACATATATATATATATATATATATATATATATATATATATATATATATATATATATATATATATATATATATATATATATATACAAACATATATATATGTGTGTGTGTGTATATAAAAACACATGAATTTACATTTATATAGTATATGTAATTACATACACGCATATATATTTGCAGCTTTGAACACAGAAACGCATACATAAGCTCACTCAAACTCAAATACATACACAAACACAAATATATATTCATATATATATATATATATATATATATATATATATATACGCATACGCACATACATCTATATATACATGTATGTATACCTCTGTGTGTGTGAGAGAGAGTATGTATGTGTATGTATAAACATACGTGTGTGTCTGTGTGTGTTATTACAGCTGGAACATCTCCCTTTCACCGGCTGCCATGACGACGAAGTCATACATCCGTATAACAAGACCAAGATTTTCCTTCCACCTGCTTGACACACCAACTCTAATAATTAGAACGAAGGGCGCGGAAAGATGATAATTATAGGTCTAATAATGGATTTTATGACTATCTTACGAAAAAGAGAGGAACAAGGTAAATATTTTATGTAAAATCGCATGTCCTATAAAAGTGTTGGCAAGTTAGCATTCATCAACAGCAGTAATTCAATACATAGAGATATCTTAGCAGATAATTTATCTCAGTGGACGAGGAAGTTTAAATTTCGGTTCTTAAATTCCAACAAATAAATGACCCAAATCGCACTTTCACATATGTTCAGGATCACTTTAATCTCGAACAGATAAATATATTGACGAAACTTTCCTTGATTCGAATTCATTGGAAGGAGAGTTTTTTTTTTTTTTTTAAGTGAAAGGGAAAAAAAGTTTAAAAGAGTATTTCGAATAAATACATACGTGATTAATAATATATAGGAGGAAATAAATGAAGAAACGTGTGAAATGTTAGTAGTAACGTTAACAAAATACATAAATGCTGTTCTGTAGAGCTAAAGGAATTCACATTTACTTTTTTAAGGAGTGGCTGTGTGGTAAGTAGCTTGCTTACGAACCACATGGTTCCGGGTTCAGTCCCACTGCGTGGCACCTTGGGCAAGTGTCTTCTACTAATAGCCTCAGGTCGACCAAAGCCTTATGAGTGGATTTGGTAGACGGAAACTGAAAGAAGTCCGTCGTATATATGTATATGTATATATATATATACATATATATATAGTTTTAGGGAAAATAACCAATTTTCAAGAACTCATCGATGAAAATCCA
This sequence comes from Octopus bimaculoides, assembly GCF_046866305.1. Classification (NCBI taxonomy): domain Eukaryota; kingdom Metazoa; phylum Mollusca; class Cephalopoda; order Octopoda; family Octopodidae; genus Octopus; species Octopus bimaculoides. The sequence goes on along the minus strand of NC_142932.1, from coordinate 110,641,468 downwards.
CTAATTGGTTATTTTCCCTAAAACTATATATTTTATATATACTTTATCTATAAGGCTCAATTTAATTTTAATTTTTTATAAATTGATTTTAATTGAGTTTTTTACCTGTAATTTTGGATTTTGTCCCTAATAATATTATATATATATATATATATATATATATATATATATATATATATATATTTATGTGTGTGTTTGTGTGTGTTTGTGTGTGGAGAGAGAGGGGTGCTAAAACGATTACAACGACCTTAATGCTCAACTGATACTTTTTTACTTACTCCGAAAGGATGAGAGCCAAAGTCGAGCTCAGTGGAATGGTGAACACAGAACGTTAAAAAGGACGAAACACTGATGAGCATTTTGCCTGGCGTTTTAACGATTCTACCTGCTCAGCACCTTCAAAAGCTCTATATATCAAAACAAAAAATCTTGTAATTCAAAGATTTTATTATATTTTTAATAGAATATTCTACACAAGGTTTTGTTTTCACGCCATAAGAATTTAGGAACTTCGAGAGACATGAAACAAATTGTTTTTAATCAAATATTTACGCACTATTATTTATAGCTTTATCTACTTCGAGTTTCACCGTTAAAAACAATTTATTTCATTTACTTATTTATTCAAAAATTTATCTCAAAAAACAATATTCTATCTATCTATCTATCTATCTGTCTGTCTGTCTGTCTGTCTGTCTGCCTGTCTGTCTGTCTGTCTGTCTGCCTGCCTGCCTGTCTGTCTGTCTGTCTGCCTGTCTGTCTGTCTGTATGTATATCACCATAATCGTCATCATGATCATTTGGTCGAGGTTGCTCGGACATTTTTAACCTGCGGAAATCGTCCATCTTGGTACTGCATTAGCTGAAGGAGGTCTTCGAGGAGGCATCCAATGTTTCTGGTGAGTTGATTTATATAAATTGTGTTCGGACGACTTGTTCGAGTACAACCATTCTTTGGCATCCATAGCAGTGGATCACTTACATACAGAACTCAAATGACTGTAAATGAATTAGAGGGTGCTAAGTACCCCAAAATTCCAAGTTTAGTTTGGTTGAAACGTTTACAGTTATATTTTGCAGCATTCACTCTTTTGCTGGCTTCAATCATTGGACTGCGGTTACGCTGAGACACCAAATTGAAGGGTTTTAGTCAATTACATCACCCTTAGCACTTACATTTTAAAGTCTGGTACTTATTCTATCGGTCTATTTTTGCCGAATCACTAACTTAGGGGGACAAAACAAACCAACACCGGTTATCAAGTAATGAAACAAACGTAAGCATACACGCAAATATACATCGCACACGCACCTGCGCGCTACGGGCTTCTGCACAGTTTCTATCTACTAAATTCACTTGTAATACATTATTCGTTCTCTGGTTTTTAATAGTAGATACTTGCCCTAAATGTCGCGCAATGAGGTTGATCCCGAAACCAAGTATTTGTGAACTAAACTTGTTAGCCACACAGCCATGTCTGTGTCTGCATTTAGACTTTATATTTAGAATTTCAGTTTATATTTTTCCCGTTTACTAAGTATAGTTGATTTATTTTCCTGACACACCTAGCTACATCCCGCAGTACACCGAAACGCCAGGGGCGCACCGTTTGACCAGCAGCGTTTTAAAATCACACAATATAGAGAGACATTCATACTAAGAGTTATTACAAGAGACATAAAAAAATGCTGTATTAATCATATACGAATGGCTGCAAACAAAAAAGAAAAAAAAAAGAAAAATACCACATGCAGATTAAGATTGTCGTAAACAAAGTGTCAGTGGTTGACTCACAGATGAGACGCATAACTTTCTTTTGGATGTTGCCCAACGCTCGAAAGCAATGGTGCCAAACTAAATAAACTGTCTTCACGGTTACTTTGTTTGATTCGCGCACTGTACATCAGTGTCTTCTCCAGTTACTGTAATAGCATATCACTCAATGTAAAACAGCTCCTGTTGAGATTAAAGTCTTGCAAGTTCGTGTATATCTAAAAGTGTTAGAGATTATTCCCGAAGTGAAATGATAAAAGGAAAATAAATATTCTAAGCAAAAAGAAAGTAATATGATTTTCAATAATTAGCAGCATTCTGAAATTTTCGTCAAAGTTCAAAGATAATTGCCTAATAGGTTCCAGCAACAAACAGTTAGTAAACATTTGGATATATCACATCACAGTAGCTACGAACGGGTAGATTGATGTAAATAAATAAATCCACAGAATTTGATATATCAAACTAATATATTGTACGCACACACATGCACACGTAACTATGATACACGTGTATAGGAATCTATCAACGTCATCGCAGATTCACATATTTGACTACAAATGTTTGCCGTAATATGTATATAGATATGTACAAATACCACTACGCGTTTTAATATAACAATGGTTGGCAAAATGTTACATATTTGCTTGCAAACGATCAGTTAATAAGTGCAAACAAGAATATTTGCTTTATTTACAAACATGAAAAGATTAAAAAGAAACACACCTTTGAGTAATTGTTTTATTCCCTTCATTCCATTCTGCGATCACATAGACCAGATGCATGTTTCAGATCATTTCTGTTATTTCTTATTCCAGTTTGCCCGGTGTTGTAACTACCAGCTGTATATTGCTTATGTCAGATTAGATCCGTGGGGAGTGAGGAACCTCGCTTGAGGGTCAAATTTCGACTGTACTCCAATTTGAAACCGCTCACTAAAAAAAAAAAAAAAAAATTCAGTATGAAAAATAAATAAAATAAAATCATTTTCGGTGGTAAGGAATTCAATGCCCCCTCATACATGCGCACATACTCGAAATCACACCCGACAAAATTTGAAAACCTGAAAGCTTAATTTTACCCAGTAGTCATAGGCACCATTCGAAAACGACTATGACCTAGCACAGTGGTTCTCAACTATTTTTTGCTTATGGACTCTTTTGATTCCAATTTTACTCAGATGGACTCTCATAGTCATTTGATGCTAAAAATTCCCATTATATTTTTATAATTAAATATTATTAGGTATTGTATAAAAAAAAATTGTTAAAATATTTTGTGTATTGTAAAAGTTATAACCAGTTAATTGCACCTAAATTTTAACCACAATATCTTATGCGGAGCCCAGTTGAAAACAAATAGCTAATGCCACGTTTTGTTTAATTGTTTTAGGCATTCTATGTAGTTGTGAGCAGACGTAAAATATTGTCTTTCTTCTCACCATTGAGCTAGTGGAACATCGAAGATGTGACAGCTGGGGAGAGAGAGAGAGAGAGAGATAGAGAGAGATGCATTAGTAGATCGGTTGGTATCCATTTTTCAGCTGTGCAAACTGGGGCAAGGTGAAATGAAGTACCTGCGCTGCCCAATCCAGAAATCAAAGCGACCACCTTACGATCACGAGCCCAAAATCCTAACCACAAGTTCACGTGCCTTCTGTACATTTTATCCACCCACAATAACGTAAAATTTAAGGAAAATAACTCAGAACCAATCCAGTACCGGGGTTGATGATTTCGACTAACCGCTCCCTTTAAAAATTGCTAGCCCTTTCCCCTTATTAAAATCCACAATTAACGTCGTAGTTATTAATTTATTTTACTTAAAGTTCACGCACTCATCCCAAACCTGTCTGTAACTTTAATGTAGTTTTGAAATTTAAAAGTTTTACGTTTGAGTGGTTACGAAGCTCCCTATGTAACATCGAGTTTCGGATTCAGCTCCACACTGCGCAGCACTTTGGGCAATTGTCTTCTACTATAGCCGCGTACAGACCAATGTCTTGTGAATGAATCTGAAGATGGAAACTGTGTGGAAGACCGTCCTATATGTGTAGTGTGTATGTGTGCGTCCCCTCCCAACTGCATGACAACGGGTGTTATTTTATTTACGTTCCCGCAAAGTAGCGGTTCGTAAAAAAAAGATCAATAGTCCAAGTACCAGAGATTAAAATAAATATTGTGGGTTGATCTGCTCGACTAAAATCCTTCGAGGCGGAGTCTCCGTATAGCTGCAGTCTAATGACTGAAACAAGTAGAAGATAGAAGATATGTATTTCTATCGCTGGAATCTTCATTTACATACAGAATTTCCCGCGAAGGTAGGTAGCCACTCTGTTATGTGTTTCGATATATTCTGAAGTGGTGGCCTGATGAGACAGTCAGCCAGGGTGTGAGTAAGATCTCATTAAACTGACAACGCTTGAAGCATTTAGGATTGACATTTTTGTCCTGAGCATAATTACCAGGTCTTCAGTTTCTCCTTTTATTCGAGAGTTTTGGGACCATATCGAGTTCTGTTGATTTAACTCCAATATTCTGTTCATTTCTTCAGGGTTTTTATTTTTGTTTTCTTCTTACCTTTTTTGTTCAACATTTGTTTTTGTCTATAACATCTGGTGTGTTTTGTGTGTTTAAAACTGTGTTTGTGATTTTTGAAGGGTGTGTTGTTAGAGTACCCTATTTCTGCTAAATATTTCTCTGCTTTGTTGTGTATTAAACCCGCTTTATTTGTTCTGTGCTACCATGTTTGTAATAAGGTCCCTCACTTTTTATGGAGGTCAGTTCCAGTTCAACTGCAGACTAATTATAGACCATATCTATTTCCACAAACTCGCAATCTGATTCGGGATGTAAATGCGCTAACGGCTTTTGTGTTTTGTAATCTAAATTTTAGAACAGTTTTAAATATTTTCATGTCAATTTCTTTTATTTCCTACAGACTGTGCTAGATTAATCATTAATTAAAATAAGCACACGCTCAGGGCATCAAATGAAGAGGGGAGAACACAGAAATGGCAAATGATTTACGGCACAAAAGAAATCGCTTTAAACATGCTAAAATAAAATTCAGGATGCCTTTATCTCTACTAAGTATAGAAGCAGATGTGTTAGTAAGATTAATTTTGAGGATCCGATCAAAGACTTGGTAATTAAAAATAAGTAGGAGAAAGCTTTTCGAATGTAAATGAAGTGGAAGTAGGCAAAAATTATTTTCAGTCTTACTGTTAGTTTTGTTTCATTTTGAAAAACAAATATATTTTATGGTTTATTGTTGTTTATATTTTGAATTACATATATATAAAGGTACCAAAATCTTTTAAGTGCTTAGAACTCAGTATAAAGCTATATCCATACCACATAAATGTTACTTTATTTATTAATGGCTGTTTTTACATCCATAAGAGCCTCATCTATAATAAGGTTATTCGGATTTAGATATTGATAGAGCCATTTACTTTTAGTGTTACTGTTAGGGTTTCGCAAAAGCTAGGAAGAAATGATTGACCGAGTTGCGAGCTACTCATTTCTCTATATTTTTAAAGAAAGGATTGTTTATTTTTGTGCCAGTTATTCCGGTGTTTGAGATGGGCATCTTACTTTATTTAAATATTGTCATATGTGTGTGCAAGACATCCAGATGCTTAATTCAGAAATGTTGAACTTTATGTAATGCAGACGACTTCCAGATGGCTCTCCCTTGCATGTCTTCTATAACATATTTTTTCCTGAAATACCTGTCTATTACTGCAGTAGTATATGGTTCAATTTTTTTGTTCCATGGATTACTTTATTTCTTATAATAATTTTTTACTTTCCATAGATTTTATATTTAAAAAAAATATGTTTGTCTGAATATTCTCCACATTTGTGATGTGTTCTTTATTAATATAAAAGGTATTTTTAGTTTATTTTCTTATAAGATTTTCACTTCACTGAATAGTTTGAATATCTCAAAATCAAAACAAAAAGAAAGAAGGAAAGAAATATGTTTTCTCCGTATTTTGGCTTCCTTCTCTTGAATTAATCTTTTGTAACAAGTCAACAGTTAATCTGCAACGCGATCACATGAGCGGTGCAAACGTAATTTTGCAATGGCCGTTTTCAAAATAAAATTGAACAATCCTTATCTTTTTTCTGTATTTCTCCATTCTTAACAATGAAAATTCTCCCAAATTTTTGTTAAGTACATGTAAAAAACAAAAGATGCTATACTTTGAAAAGTCATTTAAATTTTAAAATGGAAAGTAAATTTTGCGTCACTCTGTAGAAATAACGGCTAAATCTCCTTCAAATCACGTTATCTTAAAGAAGGACGTATTCGATAACGTATTTCTATATTATGTCTATGTCTGATAAAATTGATAGAGTGACCAGTGCTAGAATACTTCTGAATTAAAATATGATCTACCATGATTGATCTGTAACTAAAAGACTAGGGCCGGGTAAAACCCAGTAATGGATTTTCAGGTACGCCATGCTATTATTCTTTCTCTCCTTAAAAAAACAACAAAAAACAAAAAAAACTGTCTTCATTATGGTACCCATGACCTTATTAAAGTAAGTAGGAGAAAAATCGTTTTAACTGACAATATACAGTATACTTATATATAAACCGTTGTAAAATAATGCGGTAACTTTTCGGAGAACTTTTGTTTTTCTTTACATATGTGGATAAAGAAGAGTCATTCGACAGAAAAATCAGAGGAAATAAAAAAAAGGTATTATCGACAAAAGATACCGAAAGGAAGGTAAGAAATTAAAACTAGAAGACAAAGAGGGGACAATTCTAGAGTCTCAGTATTAACGAAAGCAACTGAAAAAAAAAAGAAGATATATTGCAGTTCTACTGCGAAGTTTAAGAGATTTAAATAAGAGATTTGAAGTGGATTAAATATTCCAATGCGAAACAAGCATTGTTGTAAGGTTAGCGAGCTGGCTTTGCAGCCTTGTGGTTTCGGATTCAGTTCCACTGCGTGGTACCTTGGGCAAGTGTCTTCTA